>NC_056726.1:203849944-203869944 GCF_019279795.1 Protopterus annectens | reverse complement strand
TATCCACAGCAGACCTCATCCCCACAACAGGTATGTGAAGTATATATGCATGTAATTGACTGTAGTACTTGGTCCATAATATACTGGGGTAGATGATGTGGAATGATATACATGTGCCATCAGGTGTTGCTATTGTAATGATCTTCAGCTGAACAACTGCTATGGACATTAGACTCTGTCCCTGTGGGTAGTGGAACATACCCATCAACTGTGCAGGGCAGCACTAACTGACAAGATGTAAGCCAATATAGTGTGTGTTGTGTAATGGAAAGGATGTATATTACTGTGGCCAATAGCTGGTGGTGGAAGTAATGCCATAATGATGGACATGTGGGTTCCAGAGCCCACCAATTGCAGAACACTCACGTTAACATGTATTGTAGCATGCTAAAATGCCATAAGTGTGTAATAGGCTTACCTGCAATCTGCCTCTTTATATACCCCCCTAATGTTAGGCTGTGTCCATATGTGGCACATGTCTGTGTTGTAGCAAGGCAGAACAGTGCAGCTGTGCAGGAAGGAGAGTAAGAGATTGTGGACCTGATGTCTGAATGTACCCCATATATAGGTATGTATATTATATGTGTATATATATATATATATATATATATATATATATATATATATATATATACATGTATGTCTACAGATATACAGATACCCATATGTAGACATATATATAAACACATACATACAACATAATATATATCTACACACACACACACACACACACACACACACACACACACATATATATATATATATATATATATATATATATATATATATATATATATATATATATATATGTCTACATATATACAAACAAACATATATGTATATGTATGTAAATACATGTCCCTTATATTACCACCACAGTGCTGCATGCTATGTGTGAGGGAACAGCGCACATAGCAATACACACAGATATGTACAGCTGTAAGTGTGTGCAACATGGATGGGTATGTCACATGTGAACCCCTTGTTGGAACCACATTGCTCTTGTCTGTGAAGTAGGGAATGGGAATATGGGGAAGAATGGCAGATATATTTGTGGAGGTGGTCCGGGTTGGTAGATATAGAGGACAGCCTACAGGGGTGGTATATGACACATGTGGTGGGTAAACACCCTGGATGGTGTATGTGGTCTGCGATGTGGAAGTCCCATGGGCCCCCATATGGAAATAATGGGAACAAGCCTCCCACCCATTGCTACTCACAACAGCAGTCCATGGCCCTGACGCTGCCTGGCCTGGAAGCTGAGCAGGAGGAGCATGTGGACCCTGTGAATGTGTACTGGGTGCCTCAAGGTTATGTAGCACATCCCACAAGTGTCTGTGGAGCCCCCTATGGCACAGACCCTGGACCTGACCTCGGATGACAAGATCATGTCTGTGTATGCCCCCGGGGGGGCAACATTCCCTGAGGTGGTTCCACCTGAAGGTAGTGCTGGACCAGTAGAAGAGGAGGCCCCAGGGTGGGTCCCACATGTGATATGGCATGGTAACATGACCAGATGAGGTTGGAGAGGTGGTTCTGCTGGCAACTAGTCCTTAAACATGCTATTGTGTCACTGTTATAGAACATATGTGGGTAGTAATATTCTACAGAATCCTGGAACATGTCCAACAGCATGCATAGATATCCACAATAACACAGAATGTCAGATGTGCAGCAATTGCATAGCAAGCATACTACATGCATATATGGAACCATAGTGGCCCTGTCAATGGCATGCAGGTGACATAGTCTGCAACAGGCCAGCAATGATAGTGTCCACACAGGGAACATGGCTACAAACACATAGCATAAAGTATAGTACAATACAATATATGTTCCACTCGTAGGTAAGCTGTAGCCATACCTATTGAGTTGTGTGAACAGTTTGTTGACACTGATCTGGTAGGGGGGGTGGCAGAGATGTGTATTAAGAACTATGGTAACCTTGCTGTATGAGTTGCTCAGACCTGTTTCCATCTTTATATCTTTCAGGCAAGATGTCCCATGGCCACCTACCTGCATATTCAGCGGCAGAAAATGAGGTTGCGCTGAACTACCTAATCCAGCATTATCTTGTCCTGTTTGGCAGGGGTGCCCATGAGCAGCAGGAGCAGACTGCCCTGTGGAACAATCTAGTCCACAGGGTCAATGATGTCCTGCATAACTGCAGTTATGAGCAGGTCCGGCATCATTGTTCTGACCTGCTTCACAATGCCCATTGGCATGCTGCTGCAGTCCGGGTGGATCACCTCGCAACAGGGGGGGTTCATGCCATCCATTCCCCCAACACGTGTTGAGGAGCTCCTTGCCAGCCTCGTGGCACCTGCCCGTCCACACACCCAACAACTGGCAGACATCATTGTGGAGGTGGGTGCTACCCACACACCAGTTGAGTTGCGTGCAGGTAAGGCCACAAGGCACATCAGTAGACCACTGTTGTGTATGCATATGCATCTGTACAGGTAGATCATGCATATCTGACATGTCATATATATATAGTTTGTTGCTGCATAGTAGTAATAAACAGATGTGCATAAGTGGTAGTATTGTGGACTTGTACTGTTGATGTATTGTAATGCTGCACCCACCCTGTAGCAATGCCACTGCTGTGGCCACTGACACTGCATCTCTCACACTCTTTTTTAGGTCCCTCTGGTATACCACCAATAGAGCAGCATGTAGCTGGTGAGTATGGTTTATGTTGATGCTTGCCAATACACCGGGCATGTAATGGCTATGATATATTCTATGCACACATTTAACACACCTACCCATAATGAATGCTGTACATGTTCACGTATTGTTGCTGTTAAATGCACTGCATCAAAGTTGTGATCACGATGGGGTATTCAGAAGGGTATGTCAGACACCTGCAAGATAACTAACATCCTGTTATTGCGAAATGTATCCACAGGGATTAACATAATGGTGGGACACATGGCCTACACTAGGGACATGTGTGAAACATCACTCTTATAAAGTGCAACAACAGTGTATATACCTGTATTACAATGGCAACTGTTACAGGTCTACACTATGGCATAACATATTACTGTGGTCCACATTATTAGCTGGGAGTAGGCTGTAAAATGTGGTGTTCAGTGTATGGGACACTGCAAACTGACACACATGTAGGCTATACTTGTCAAGCATCTGCAAAAACGCTGAAGCTGGGGACGGTGTGTCAGCATGACACACCAGTTCACTGCAGCAGGGATCCTAAGGATGCTAAGAATGGCTGTATCTGCACACAGTCAGGTTCAGGAACTGTAGCAGACATAACCTTACCCCCACAGCAATAGTGACGGCAGTGTGTGAACACCAAGGAATGTGCAAATGAGCAGACCTTGCAATCATGCAGAGTTGGGGGATATGTGTAGGGCAGACTGACCATGCACTGGCAAATGCAGATGGCCCATGCTAGTATACTCCTGCCAGGAATAGTGACTGCTGTAGTACACATAACAATAGGTGCAACAAACCATCATGATAAGGGCGTGCACACATATGCACACACAGAGTGTATGCATAATGGTCAGGATTCGCACACCTAACACATTTCATAGACACTGCATGTGAATGTACAGGACATATGTCACATATCAGGCTCATGTACTGCTAATATATGTGGAGATGTAGTCCCATGGCAGATCAAGGAAGGGTGCGTCATATCAATAAGGATGTGTACACTCCCCATAGCCATAGTATGGTCTGATGGTTGTCAATGTAATAGTATTGGATTGGTCATACATGGTCCACTGATGTTGATATCTGTAAACCAGACATCAGCCATTCACAAATGGCATATGTCCACATATCATCTCAGGTATGTGTCGCGGAAAAACATAGCATTAGAGCATACATAACTGACACAGTACCACACATTCAGCAATGGGTTGTACACCTGTGAGGTTTGGTGCACAGCATATGGCAGGATGCAGAACAGGTGTACAGCAATACTGTGTACATGGGTGCAGTGTTTTCTAGGGGAAGGGACATCACCTACTAACACAGCCCATGCATCACACACATGTATACTGTTGCTAGCATGGATTGACTATAGCTGCACTGCCTGCTGTTGTGTACCATATGTTATGCATGTTGACTGATGGGTAATGGAAGGACTGTGTACTATCATTGTGCAACCTCACCTGTGTGCATGTATGTGTATGTGTGTGTGTGTGTGTGTGTGTGTGTGTGTGTGTGTGTGTGTGTGTGTGTGGTTATTTTGCTGTAAGTGCAATCTGGTAGAGTGGAGGGAGGTTGATGCATGTAGGATGTGTGTGTGCATATGTGTATATTTGGGAGTTCATGTATGCACATGTGTGATTGTGGGATTGTTCATACGGCTGTACTTCCCTATGGGATCATGCAGTACATGGACATGGACTGACACATGACACACCAGGAATACTTGTCTGATATGTAATCACAGGACAGCTGATAGTATAATAAGGTCTGTAGCATGGAACATGCATTGGGAAGGAAAGTAGACATTGGTATACCCTTAATATTGCATTCAGCAGAGAGGTGAATTACAACCCACGTATGCAGCACTACAGATGCATTGAGGAATTACTAGACAACACCAGGGAGTGTATCCATATATTACAGTTGTCACATGATAGGTTGATTGAGCAGCATATCTGGCATGTACTGAGCAATACTTACACATGACACTCCAGTGCATGACATTATGGATTAAATGTAGTGGCCCCTAACATATAGGGGCCATGCTCACAATGTCCTGACATACACAGAGTGAACACTGAATGACAGCAGTGAGGTCATGTAAAACCTACTCCACTCAGGTCAAGGAGGTAATGGAGTAACAGGTCTTGTGTTGTGATCACTTGTCTAGGCATTTAGAGGAATGATAAGTTAATGAGTGGTATTAATGAGTGTATGTTATCAAGTGTGATGCAGGATCGGAAACTTATGGGAATAAACATGGGACTGTCTGTAAAATCATGGACAGGTAGGTATTATGTGTATGTGTGTACTGTTATGCACTGCTGTACAGGTCTTAAAGTGTGTTTCTTGTTTTCCCCCACAGGTGGCGAGGTGGGTCAGGGTCCCTCCTGCATGCAATCTGATGTCGGTGTCCATACAGAAACTGCAGGTGATGATAGTACTGTTGAAGCACAGGTGGAGTTGTCAGGGGCCGAAACTGTGCCATTATTTGACATCCTCCTCTTAGACATCCTAACTCCACACACAGTTATGGTGCCTATACATACCCCATCACCATTGGCCATAGCAGAGGGACAGTTGGCGGTTGGTGGCAGTACACATAAGAGTGTGTTGTCTATGCCTACTGTATCTGGTCACAGCAGGCATAGCTGGATGTCCGGCAGGGCACCACATAAGCAGATGTACCAGGGTGCTCATGGTAGGGCCGCTGGTCATCATGCCCCTGGCAGAAGCGCAACAACTGGTACCACCAGGTGCATGTTTCAGACTGTTATAGGGGTGCAGGCATGTATGGAACTGTACATCAGACAGGGCCTGAGGCTGCAGAGGGCTGCTCTCACATGTGCAAGCAAAAACTTCCATGAACTGTCTGGTGCCCTCCGTGATTATACCGAGGTCATGGATAGATGGTTGGGTGAGATAGTGGGCCTCATCGACCGTGGTTTGTCCATGCTTGAACATATAGTGGGAGTGCAGCAACGGCCGCATGGACGTAGGCCAGCAACACCAACAGCTGGTGGTCAATGTGGACATGCTAGGACACCAAGGCGCTCCCATAGTGGCAGTACAAGCCCCAGCACTGCAGGGGGGTGCTGTCCCACACTACACCACACCAAAACAGGCCATGTGCAGTGGCCCTGGCCAGTCACAGGAGGGACCTGGTCCCAGCAGACATCTGTCATCATCAGGGGAGAGTAGCACATCAAGACCTGTACCTGTATTTGCCCATGGAACCCCTACAGGCACAGTCTGCATGTCCATGGCCGAAGGTGGTGAACTGCACACCCTGCCAGGTATAGTCTGCAGCTGTCCAAAAAACACCTGTACAGGACAGCCACATGCCAGAACTGTGTGCATGCATACCCACACACTATACTAGCACACTTAGGGCAACCCCATACCTACACAAACCACATCACCATGCCCATTTCAACAAATTACACCCCACACTCACACACATGGTGTCAAATGTATGGCCCATCCTCGGTCTCTGGCAAACCAACAACACACCCTGTGTGTATGATGATACCTATGCCACATCCCTGTCATCTATAACATCGATGCAAGGACAGGCTAATATGGTTCTGATAAATACGTTGACTCTACTACAGTGTACCAGTGTACTACAGTGTAACATGTTGTCAGGAGTAATGTTAATGCATACATGTCAGGTAGTGTAGCTGTCCAGCAATGATGCATTATAGCTGTTAGTAACACTGGGTGATTGTGGTCTCCATAATATTATCAATTTGTGTCGTAGGTGTACATGTGTCAGCAGGAGGATGGTCTGCAGTCATATTCCACAAGGGGTATGGCACTGTGGTGACACCATGGCTGTGCCACATGGACAGGTGACCCACCAGGACATGTATAATCAGCAAACTGATGTAGAACCATCCACATACACGCACACACTTACTTGGCAACACTGGGACTAGACCGCTACCTAGGTATGTAGTGCTACTGAAGTGTGTGGCTTTCATTGCACACACCACACAGGGTTTAGGGTGAGGTGTGTTCCAATTTACATGTTACATGCAGAACATCCCAGACATGTACAGTATGGTAATGCAGGATGTAATGGTTGTATATGGAAATACATAGTGTGACATACCATCATATACACATTAACAGGCACATAACAGGCAGACACACATCTAAGAGACCTGGGCGTATTGGTGCTAACCAACTTGTCAGTGTGTCCAGTGTGTTACAGGTAAGCTGCACACAGCACATGCATAACTGGGCCAGATTGTGGTATCAGTTACCTGTATGGTTGAGGGTGACAGTGGTCACCATACAGTGGTACATGGGACATATACCAGGTGGACCATGGTGTAATGACAGTGTACACAGCATCCACATCCCACAGTAGATATTGTACTCACTTGAACCCATGATGACACTCTGACATACTCACCATCACACATTGCCCACGACTGTGACACAACCCATTGTATATCCCAACAGTGGTACTACAGGGATATGCATCTAATGCACATGAGACAGGCATAGCAGGGTGTTGCACTGCCATGCCTCACCTATGGGCAGCATCAACACTACCTGTACTACTGTGTGGCAATGCGCATTGTAATAGGAGTATGTGGACTCAGAATGCTGGACCCTACAGATATACAGACATGCACACATACACACATTTGCCAGAACTCAATGGGTATCCCATGCCTATCGACCCATTTGTACAACACTGTTGTGCTGGAACTGCAAGGCTCATATAGCCATTAGGGAGAGGAGCATAACAGGCTACATGTAATGTCAAATACAGCAGCAGTCACATCTTACTATGGCAATGGGTGTTGCAGTGCTTGTGAAGGCCATCATGGTATTCTCAACTACAGGTGTACTAACACACAGACACTACTATCCTCAGTAATGCACAAGTACACATGTGTCAATATTGGATTGCATTGCTGTAGGTGGTCATAGGTGAGTATCTGGCTATTGTCCATGGAGAGATGGGTTGTGTAGGGGATGTTTGTACAGTGGTATCATGCCACCTGCCATGTGCCAGCAGGCAATCTATCAACAGACACCACTGTGGTGACCCTCAGGGTGAGAGTGACATGCATCAGCCAATCCTCTGGCTGCCTCCTGTGAATGGGCACTGAGGTGATCCAGTTGACATGTATGCAACATGTCTTACAACACATGGTTAGTGTCTGTGATGGAGACCTGTACCCAAGCAAGTTCTGTTGACTGTGGTAGTGTAGTGGAGGTACCCATGGCATGTAGTGCATACAGGGTGATGTCTCCTATATCTGCCAGTTATAGCACAGCTGGGCAGACATGTCAGTGTCAGTCAAGCATAAGTTGCCTGTACGTATCCAGGCTGGATACCTAGCATCTGCACATCTGTACAGGGACTGTCAGACATCAGCTTGGCAAGTAGCTATACAGTAGGATGAATGTGTCAACAGACAGATGTTTGACAAAAATATGTATGCCGTTACTACATGTTGGAAGCCCTCACAGACATGTGCTGTACAGACGGTAATCTACAGTTACATTTCACATGTGAGAACATTATCCAGTAGGGAATATATACTGTGACACAGCTCACATACCAGGAACACGACAGAGTCAAGCTGTGCCTGCAGGTGTGCTTGCTGTCAGTACTACATTTAGCACTGTACTCTTGCCTGGGAAAGCACTGTCAACAGCAGTCCCACCATGATACACTACATGCCAGTGTGACAGCACGTAACTCGGGTTACTACCCTTGTATGTAAAACATTCACATGGATAACAGTGCTGTACAGGTCCCACACATGACACTTACACTCCTTACTACTGTAATGCCAGCACATAGATGCATGTATTGTACATGTCATTACATACACTTATCAGATGTCATTACCCTGTTATGTTATCAGACTGGGATGTGAGCACTGGTTACCAGGGCTGAGCTATGCTTAGCAGGTGTCAGCATTGCTGCAATTTAACAGCTAAGCAGATCTGCTTACTGGTAATCAAAGCCTACATGGTGTAAGCACTTGTACATTTACCCATAGCTTAGCACCACTTAGCTTCATGCAAACCGGCGCACAAGAGTTTAAACCTGCTCAAAACTGCCTTAACCACTCTCTACCAACAGCCTTTGTTCTGTCCAGCAGCAAAATACACAGCCCTTGCATGTCTTGAACCCAGCACCCTGTACACTATAGCCAAAAGAGTTAACCACTACGCCATGAGAGGTGTGAAGACAGGTGTTGTTTTTCCACTATATCTGTCACTATACATATTTAACAGTATTGAACAATTGCTATGAATTCCACAATTGTGTAGTGCCTGTTATTGATATCACTGTTGCATCACATATGTTATATCTAAATATACACATATCATATACATATGGGGAGATACATCTGGGAAGGTATACACAACTGTGATGTTTACACATGACAGGAATATGGATATATACATATACATATGTTGATATATGTCTGCATGTACATACATATATATATTCATACATATGTATGTCTACACATCTGTATAGTGCATCCTATATATGGCCATTTGTAGATCTCTTTGTAAATATACACACACACACACACACACATATATATATATATATATATATATATATATATATATATATATATATGTATGCACATCCTATGTGTACAGATATACCTATTTATGTTTATATATATGTCGATATCTATAATTATATGTGCATACATATCTAATCAGATATATCTATTTATGTCGATATATATGTAGATATCCATAACTATATGTGCATATGTATCTATATCTCTGTATATGTGTAAACATATATTGCTGTGTATATGTATATTTGAGTGTTTATATATATATATATATATGTATATATATATATATATATATATATATATATATATATATATATATATATATATATATATATATATATATATATATATATACACACACACACACACACACACACACACACACACACACACACACGCATATATATGTTTACTATATGTCCAGAACATGGAGTGGAGTCCTACCTCAGCACCAATAGTCCCAACCTATTAGTGCAAGGGGATGTCATGTATATATTGCAGGTATATATGTAGACCATTGCTACTGTAACAGAGGTTGTCTTAACAAACATGTGTGTGGGAGGTCACATATGCTTTTGATATGTACGCCATTGTCTACTGACAGACATCCTAAGGACATTATAGTACAGTACCACTGCTAGCACAGTAATAATCCTGTGGACTACAGCAGAGATATGACCAATATATGTCCTTCCAGTACCTTTACCTCACCACTCCATCTTCTGGTGTTGCATCACCAGGTAAAACAGTTCCTTAACTCACTAGCTGAATCACAGATAATGATATACACCTCTTTACTATCCCTCTTGTTCAGACTATACCTCCTTACCTTGTATGAAAACCAGTTTCTCACAGGATTTCAGGTCCCAAAAGGCCATACTATCACCCCAGCTGTAAATCCTTCCACCTTCAACCATACTTACATTACCAGATCCTATTCAACATCTTTTTCAGTTTATCAACATCTCAACCCCAGGCACATTAGCTCTAGATCCAAACACTACCACAAACTAATAAACAAATTCCTGAAGTTCATCACCAAGTATAGACTCAGCCTAATACGTGGTGGTGATATTCATCCCAACCCTAGCCCACTCACTTCAGATTCACATACCCCCTCTACTTGCAATCTAAGCTACAGACCTACAATTAATAGGCCAACTAACTCTCTCCTAGTCTGTCATCTCAATATTAGAAGCATTAATAACAAGGTACATGAATTGCATGCACTTCTGGATGTCCACTCCCCTGAGATTCTCTGTTTACCTGAAACCTGGTTAAAACCTAACACTAAAGATAATGAAGTGTTACCACCTGGGTACAACATACACAGGCTGGATCATTCTTCGAGGAAGGGGGGTGGGGTAGCTGTACTCTATAAATCTGAGTTGAATGTCACCATAGATGTAATACAACCTCCTCAGATTAATAACTTAGAGATTCTTGCCACCAAATTGCAACTTAATAAAAATAAATGCATTAATATCATCTGTATGTACATTCCCCCAGGTAACAATATATCTACATTTGAAGATATCCTGCACTGGCTATCATGTCACTACCCCCAAGAAACCCTACTACTTGAAGACTTTAACATAGACTGGGGCACCTGTTCCTCAGAATCCCCAACCACCCATATTAACCTGCATGCATTTACACAAATCATATCCACCCTACCAGGATAGGTAAACCCAACCAAAAAGAAAGTATACTTGACTGGGTACTCATAAACAGTCACCCCCAACTGTACACTTCTGGTACCCTCCTTAATGGCCTAAGCGATCACCTTCTCACATATGTAATTAAGCACAAAACCATTAATTCCCAACAACCCTTACTCAGAAAGGTTAGAAACAATAAAAACTTTGGCCCTGCCAAATTCCAACAAGAACTAAACTCATGTAATTGGTCTATTCTAAAACACCTCCCCCTAGAGGAAGCAGTAGCATACTTTAACAACAAATTCCTTGAGATCCTTGATTTGCATGCACCTGTTTGTTCAAAGAGAACCAAGGCAAAAACTGCACCATGGCTTTCTATAGAGTCTAAACTCAAAATTACCCTTAGAAACAATGCATGGGCTTTATGGCATTATTCTAAAGACCCTCAAGATCACATTAAATACAGGCAATCCAGGAACGAAACCAAAAAATCAATTTTACAAGACAAAAAACAATACTACTGTAATTTACAGACAGTAAATCAAAATAACCCTCAGAAGTTTTGGGCACGTTTAAATAATCTACTACATCCTGGACAAACTTCAACCCCAATCCCTGCTACTACTATTGATAAACCCCTGAAGATGTTTCTGATAGTTTTAACCAATTCTTTACTGAGACAATTCAATCCCTAGCTAGCCAACTACCTCCTAGTTCCCCTGGTCCTGAAAGTAGCACCCCTAGAAACCTACTCACGTTCAGCTTCCAACCAGTCGCCACTTCACTTATCCGTACCTTGATCAAAACATTAAAACCCACTACACTTTCTGCTGATCAACTCCCTGCCGAATACCTACAAAAATCAGCTGATGCTATTGCTTACCCTGTCTCAATACTAATCAATCGAACCATAGTAGAAGCTAAAATTCCCACCATCTGGAAAATATCCTATGTAATCCCACTTCACAAAGGAGGCAGCTCTACTGAATTTTCCAATTATAGGCCAATAGCTATACTCTTTCCACTTGCAAAGATTATGGTAAAATGTATTCATAGACAACTCATGTACCACCTAATTCAAAATCACCTTATGGCAGACACTCAGCATGGCTTCCATCCTCATCACAGCACTACTTCAACCCTCCTAGCCTTTACTAACACCATAAACCATAATCACAACAATAATTATATATCCTCAGCCCTCTTTTTGGATCGTTCCAAGGCATTCGATATGGTTGATCACCAACTTTTAATTCACACCCTGCAAACATTCTGTCTAGATACTGGAGCCCTCCAATGGTTTCAATCCTACCCGAATGGTCGACAGCAGGCTGTCCTCTGGCAGAACAAACTCTCTAGCCTTCTACCTAACACCCTTGGAGTATCACAAGGCTCTATACTAGGGCCCTTGCTGTTCTCCATCTTCATTAACGACCTTTATACTGTCATCCCAAAAGTCAGCTGTATCCAATATGCTGATGACTCTACTCTGATTTGCTCAGCCACATCTCCAGTAGAGTTATGGTCAGCTACCCAGACCACCTTTAATACAATAGAAAACTAGCTTTCTGAACATCGTCTGATCCTAAATCCCAAAAAAACTAAAATGCTGTTATTTTCACCAACACGTAGGTCTACCACTTTCACCTTTACCATAAAATCAAATGATGGCACAATAATCTCCCCTGACCCATCTACAAAACTATTAGATGTCATCATAGACAATAATCTAAAATTTGACCTATATGTTAACCAAACTATCAAAACCATCAATAAAAAACTAGGGTCACTTTAAAGAATAAAAGCCTTCCTAACCCCTCCAGCTGAAATTGCCATAGCTTGCTCTCACCTTCTTTCAACCCTTCTGTATGCATCCCCTCTACTCTCGAATTTAAACAAGACTGTCCTTAACAAACTCTCAATTTGCTATAACCACATTGCCAGGTTTGCCACTGGGCTGCCTTTTAGGACACATCATTGCATCAATGTAAATCAGCTTGGGTGGCTTGAACTACCCAGCCTAATCCAGTATAACCAACTGATTATGGCCTATAAAATCCTCTATAATCCGGTCAATACTGCTGCACTTAAAAATATTATCACCCCCTATAACAATCCTAGACCACTTCGATCCTCTAACAAACTACTAATTCAGACTAGCAAAATTAATAACACAGCCGGTGATTCTCTCTTTGCAAACTCTGTAAGTAGATCCTGGAACTCTCTTCCAGCTGATATTACCTTATTTTCCACCTTAGGTAAATTTAAAACTAGACTCAAACAACATTTGTCACTTAACTGGCTATGTCAATGTATCAAGCCTGGCTAACTCTCTCTAGAATGTGTAAAAATCTGTTAACCAGTTTACTGTGTAATTTAATTTAATCCTGACTTGTGCTCAGGATTAACTGTAATTTGTGGAACTTGTTTAACTTGCTTACTTATGTAATCTCTGTAGATAGTCTGTTTGTAATATGTAATGCTAGTATTATGTAATGCTGTATCTGCTTATCCTTGGAGCTTTTCTCCCCAGGCCACCGCTGAAAATGGACATGCATCCAGTCGGACTATCCCAGTCAACAAATGTAAAATAAAATAAAATAAAAATATGTGGACAGTCTGGCACTCTGTTGTCAGTCCATAGGTGTACACATATTGCCTTCATGCGAGACATGTGGACCACGCTTCACAATGTGGATGTCAATAGCCATGTTCATGGGTGTATCACGTAAATACTGGACTACAAATGCTCACACAGTTTATGCATTCACACACGTCAATCTGTCCTGACACATAATACCTGGTGGTGCAGAGGTCACATGGCCACATATTACCCAGTAGTTAGTGACAAACATCTGTACAGAGTCCCACTGTTTTGTCTGAAATACACAGCAGTTATGGTGGCCTGGCAGCAGTATGTCTTGCAAATAGCTGGACATAACAGCACACTGGGTAATTACACTAGACTGCTAGGAAGGTCACAAAGCACTGTGCAAGCTACAGGCAGACTGTCACAACACTGGACTACATTTTGTATGGGGGAATACACATGTACCTGCAATTATACCAGGCTCTACATGCATGTCACATCACAGAGTAACAGACACCTGTGAGAAAGTGCATACCCACAACCAGTGTGAACACAGCCACAGCCACATATGGTACACAAGCTTAATATGACACTATCTGGACTGTCTGATAAACACCATCCTCATATGTGCCACTCACAAACTAACCCTACATACAATGGGTCATGTCACAGTTTGGTCCAATGCCTGTCTGTGGTATGGGACACGTGTGTGTCTGGCCCTACAAACATGTGACCCAATAGGGTACCATACACTGGAGCAGCGTATGACATCAGATAGAACAGGACCAAGAACAATGGCATCTACCACAGTCTGTGCACAGCCCAAGAAACGTATGTGCAATACACATACTGTTGACAATCACCATAAGTACACAGACCTCAGTACTGTACACAGAACCACAGAAAGCCCAAGTTATGTCCTCAGAAACAACCCCTACTATACAGAACATGTCTAGCAGTCTGATATCTGACTGGCTTGTTATTAAATATGATGTCAATAAATAATGGTGTACAGTACTTATGCATCTCTTACTGAATGACATATGTAGAAAGGTTGACAGACTTGTGGCTGAAACTATAAACACTGGCCCAATATTGGCATGTTGCTGTGATAACCTCATACATTTACTGTCGTACCAGGGTTTGTTGTGACATATGTCCTATGAGGGATATGAAGTCAGTAACTCTCATGGCTGTCACCATGTACTAACTGCAATCCTCACACTATGCTTCTGCAGTTCTCAGATAGGTGTTCTGTGAGTAACACAAGAAACAAAATGCTCCACACACTGCCCAGTCTGCAGATATCCCTACAGATGGGAGTTTCCTCAAACACATAACACTGTCATGACAGGTATTAAATCATGCAGACCAGCCATATCCACACACACCCTGTTAAACCGACATTACTCCACATGCAGAAGAGCAACACTTACATTCTCTGGTCATGTCTGGCACATCCTGCTCCTGCCTGTTGACCTGTTTCCACAGTGTATGTTGTTAGAGGTAAATCCCAATACCATCTCTGATGCTGTTTGCCAAACATCAAATTTAGGTCCTGTTCACAGTGAATGAAAAGCCCCAACACCAACATGATGTTCCTAGATATTGGAGTGTGTTCCCATGCAATTGGCTATGGGAATGTTACCACAGCTGTTCCACATGCAATCAGCAAAAGGGGGACTGCAATTCATGTAGATGCCATCAGCTGATCATGAGCATCACTTACAAAACACAAGCTGCTGCCTAAGAAAAGCAGGTGTACTTCTCCACATCCACCAGAGAGGGAGTGAGAGAGACAGACACAGACAAAGTAAGTCAGGGAGGGGGTGGGAGGGTAAAACCTAAGCATGTTTGTGTCACACACCTAACAGTACAGGGTTTCAAACCCCTGACTATGTATTGCTATCACATGTCTATGCAGTTATTGCATGCACCACATAGCTTACATGTTGGGGAGCTCTCCAAAGGTATATCTGATGGTAAGTGACATCTGCATCAGTGATATAGTAGCGATAAGGTAAATGTAGTACACGTGCCTGTCCACATGAACAGGTGTTAACATCAACACAGCCACACTCTCTCAGGGGACTCACACACGTTGACACACTTGGCAGTGTCAGGTTTAGACTTCCTAACTAGCTAATTTCTCACAATACAGTAATGTGCAGGTAACACATGCACCACAGGGGTATCCAGATGTTATATGGGCAAAGTGTATGTGAAGGTGTCTGACATCAGACATCATGCATCATTAGGCCAGTGGGAGTTGTAGTGAGTGTGAATGTGGTCAAAAGTATCTTACTCAACACACACAGATACAGGGTGCCAGTACTGGCATGTATGGGTGCATTGCTTCATGGGTGTGTAGTGGTTGACTGTGCCAGAAAGCTATACAATGTTAGGTGAAGGGTATACCTTTACATCAGGCCACATGGCAATAGTCTGCAGTGTGGCTCAGGGGTGTAGTGTCTGGAATGGCCCACACAGGTGGGTACTGTATTCACCATCCAGTCACCTGGGTTACTATTGTGTGTGTCCAGTGCTGTGCAATGCTTGCCATGTATGTGTTCTATAGTCCATGACATGGATGGTGTCTGGGATGTGCACATGCCCCACATGCATGTTCAGTGACATGTGGTACTGTACCTGGGGTGTCTGGCCCATGTTGTGTACACAGATTGTTATCATCAGATGTCCCAGTCCTGGCCTCATGAGGTGGTAACTGGTAAAGGACACCAGGTTGACCCTGCACCTACATTGATAGCATGATACAGGTATTCCCTGGTGTCAGTGGCATCTGTCCATACAGGGAATGTGTTTAAGGCATGGTATGTCCTTTGTAGGTCACATTTGATGGCACCACAGTTGTTGCAGGCGTCCAGTGGAGAACATAGTGAAGGTGCACTGTCTGCAATTATGTGCCTATTGTAGTGATGGGACAGGGTGCCATACCCTCTGTAGTCTACTACAATCACACCATAGTTACTACCTGTGGTCAATATACAGGGTACTACCAACATAGCGGTTGTTGCCTAGGCAAGTGTGTTTGTGTATGAGACATGGGTTGAGATTGTTCTCTGGGTAATACAAGGGTTGCTTACTTTGTTCATCAGGCCTTAATGTCACATGTAGGGGTATGGATTGGCTCCCCAGCCTCTTGGCTATTTGACTACTGTTATCCTTGTAAGGTGGACAGTGTGACATATAATAGGCCCACCATATAAGAAATTTGCAAAACCCACTCCACAATGAGTCCAGTTGCTACACACTCCCCTTCACACAGGATACGAATGACAAATGCAGACACACACACATATACTTGCCATGTCTGGTGTTAAACTCCTATCTAGCTAGTTTATCATACTACAGCATTACACAGTTATAGGATGCACCACAGAGATTACTGGACTACTCTTTCCTCACAAGTATATTTCACTGGGAATGACATCAGCAGGCTTGCCAAAGAAGGGCAATGGAGGTTGTAGTGACTATGAATAGCCTCAAAAGCATTCCTTCCTACACAGACAAACAAAAACACACACACAAACATCCACAATTGCCATGTCTGTGATTAGAACCCCTACCAAACTACTATATCACATTACAACATTACACAGTTATAGGACTCACCATGGAGATTATTGGAGTACTCCTTCCCCAAAGGTGTATTTCACTGGGAATGACATCAGTAGGCTTGATAAAGAAGGGCAATGGAGGTTGTAGTGACTGTGAATGGCCTCAAAAGCACTGATCCCTACACAGATAAACAAACACACACACATCCACACTTGCCATGTCTGAGAATAGAACCCCTACCGAACTACTATATCACACTGTTATAGGACACACAGACAAACAAACACACACACACAAGCATCCACACTTGCTATGTCTGGGAACAGAATCCCTACATCACACTACCTCACTATGCTGTTAAAGGACACACCACAGTGATTACTGGGGTACTCCTTCTCCAAAGGTGTATTACACTGGGAATGACATCAGCAGACTTGCCAAAGAAGGGCAATGGAGGTTGTAGTGACTGTGAATGGCCTCAAAAGCATTGCTCCCTACACAGACAAACAAACACACAAACATCCCCTCTTGCCATGTCTGGTAATAGAGCCCCTACCGTACTATTACATCACACTGTAGCATTACGCTGTTATAGGACGCACCATGGGGATTACTGGAGTACTCCTTCCCCAAAGGTGTATTTTGCTGGGAATGACATCAGCAGGCTTGCCAAAGAAGGGCAGTGGAGGTTGTAGTGACTGTAAATGGTCTCAGGAGCATTGCCCCCTACACAGACTAACAAACACACACACACACAAACACACACACAGAAACATCCACACTTGCTATGTCTGGGAATAGAATTCTTACCTAACTAGTTTATCACACTATAACATTACACAGTTATAGGATGTGCCACAGAGCTTACTGGGCAACTCCTTGCATTTCAAAGTGAATGACATCAACAGGCTTGCCAAAGTAGAACATTTGAATTGTAGTGAGTGTGACTAGCCTAAAAAGCATTGCTCCCTACACAGACAGACACATACACAAAATTGCCATGTGTGGGATTAGAACTCCTATCTAACTAATTTATCATGCTATAGCATTACACAGTCATAGGACTTGCCACATAGATTACTGGGCTAGTCTTTCCCCAAAGGTGTATTTCAAAGTGAATGACAGCAGGCTTACCAAAGTAGGGCATTTGTATTGTAGTGGTTGTGACTAGCCTAAAAAGCATTGCTCCCTACACAGACAAACCCACACACACACACACACACACACACACACACACACACACACACACACACACACACACACACACACACACAGACACACACAGTTACCATATCTGGCATTTCGGAGTTTGCACATTCCATGCTGCCCATGCTTCCACCCCCCCTCTATTATTCTATCCTCTTCCATACATTATGCTACACCATTATGCAGTTATAGGATGCACCACAGCAATTACTGGGTTACTCTTTCCCCAAATGTGTATTTCAAAGTGAATGACATCAGCAGGCTTGCCAAAGTAGGGCATTTGAATTGTAGTGGGTGTGACTAGCCTAAAAGGCATTGCTCCATACACAGACAAACGTACACACACATGTACACAGTTGTCATGTCTGGGAGTAGACTTCCTACCTCACTAGTTGATCACACTACAGCATTACATAGTTATAGGATGCGCCAAAGAGCTTACTGAGCTACTTCTTCCACAAATGGTTTATCATGTGTTGTAGCCATTGGGCTGTGTGTGCTGTGCAGGGCAGTGAGGCAGGGCTCTTTCTCACTGTCATCTTCTTCGAAAATCTCTGAATGTAATTATTTGTATATTTATAGATATTTAGTGTGTGTGTGTTGTGTATTCCTATGTGTGTGTGTATTGCTGTGCAATGTGTGCATGACATGACTGGTATATGCACTAACATCTGCAACTGTATAATCCTGTCAGTCCACTATATGTATGGTCCACTAGCTTTGCTGTTTTAAAGGGGTATTTGCATGACCAGTATGCCTTTCTTGTGTATTTGTGTTGATCCATGATTGTATTCCCAGTCAGATAGTGCAGACTTTTGTGTTCCACACCTACCACAACTAGCAAACTGTTTCTGCAGTCTGTCTGATGTCTGATTGGCAATTGGCAAATCAAACTATTGCTGTGTGCTGCTAACACCGCGGTAGTGGTGCTAGCAGAGATATTCAGACGTGTAGTGTTATACACTCTGATGTTTTATGTCCTCAAGTACTGTCAGTTAGACATTTTTGCCCACAGTGATGTCCTGTGTTATACTGGGAAGCATTGTGTTTGGCACTGCAGTTGTCAGGATGTGGCCGTGTCATCGGCAGTACTGGGCAATGGCCACCAGGTCAAATCTCACCATGCATACATACTGACCACTCTCACACAATATGTAACACACACCAACCTAACACACGCATACCTGCATTTTGTACAAATGCTGCAATCTATCCTGGTACCTTGGCCACCTCAGGTCATCTGTGCTCCACTGGTATTATACCCACACATACTTTACTACATTTCTACATCAGATTGGGGGGGTTGCACACCTGTCTGTTACAACGTGTCTACATCAGATTGGGGGGGGGACACACCAGACTGTTACATTTCTACATAGGATTGGGGGGCACACCTGACTCTTTCTAGATTTCTACATAGGATTGGGGGGCACACCTGACTGTTACTACATTTCTGCATAGGATTGGGGGGTACACCTGACTGTCACTTCATTTCTACATAGGATTGGGGGACACCTGACTGTTACTACATTTCTACATAGGATTGGGGGCACACCTGACTGTTTCTACATTTCTACATAGGATGGGGGGACATACCTGACACTTGTTTAATTTTGCTATGACTGTACTGGTATGTCAGGTACTCCATTTCATTCTGTATTCTAACCTATCATGCTGACTAGAGGCATATCA
>NC_056726.1:203784944-203844944 GCF_019279795.1 Protopterus annectens | reverse complement strand
AGTTTGCAGTCATCTGTAAGTTTGGTCAACTACAAATGTTAACATCAGCTTTGACCTCCAAGAGCTAATGTCAAAGAGGAGTGGCCTAGGGACTAAACCTTGGGATACACTGTTATTGACAAGTCTTTTGGAGGAGGTACGCAGCCCACTTACATTTCCTGGATTCTGTTTGAGGCAGTGTGTCTTCCAATGAGTTACAAAGGGATTAACATTTAGTTGAGAGAGTTTTTCTACCATACCTGAATGCAGGGTGGTTTTAAAAACCTTTACAAGGTTGAGATATGCAGTGGGTACTGATTTACCCTCATCCATTGCTTCAATAACCTTCTTGAAGAAGTCAAACAAGTTAAGGAGGCAGGATCTGCCCTTATCAAATTCAAACTGCTTTGGGTTGTAAGTTTGTAAGGTACCATGAGACTAGTCAATATATGTCCTTAATTTCCCATGTCCATTGTCACCCCATCTTTGTGCAAGTGGATAACAGTTGCTACCCTTCATTCATCGGGCACAAACCCGGTTGAGAGGCAGACATCAAATAGCCTCTGTAATGTGTCTGATGGGCTCTGTTTCAGTCTAACCACTAAGTTTAGCCTTGGATAGTGCCTAGAGGATTTGCTCATGGGAGATTTGAGAGAGACTTGTAGATGTGGGCATGTGATCTGTGAATTTATAAGGGGAGAGGGGGTGAAGCTAGAGTTAAATTTATCTGCTGGTACATTGGCTATGTCTTCTGGGTCCAAGTATGTGATATAATTACTTGCTATTACCTCTGTGCAGTACTGGGTATTATTTCTATGACTAAAGAAGGTGTTGTGGTTCTCCTTTGCTATTTTTATCTTATATATAGCATTGGTTGATTTGATCAAGGTCCTGAGTTCCCAGTTAAGTTTAGCCAGAGATTTTTTGTTATCTTAGGCATTACATTTATTTTTAACTGCAATACATTTTTTTTTGCATTACAGAGCAGGTTTATATTTGGGTTCCGCAAGAGGCGTTTATATTTGAATTTGTATTTACTTCGGAGGGGGAGAGATGCATCTGCACAGCTATTCACATGTGCATACAATTTGGTGGTAAAGGATTCTGCATAAGCTGTGGGATCATCAAGCTTAGCCTTACAAAGTAAAAAGTCAAGCTGCGATGTAAAGAGTGCTAATATGCATTAATTTTTAATACAAACAGTGCATTCCACTTATCTTCCGAGCTACATTATCCTTTCCTTTGCACTAGAGCAGTTAGATAGCACAATTTCTTGCATGCTACACTGAGTAGATATATTTAATACTATATAACAGTGTGAATGTGAATGTTAAGTAACAGTGTATGGAACATCACAGTAATGACAAATGTCACAAGCTGTGCATACCAGTAGTGACAGCAATCCTCTTTTAGAACTCCCCTCAAGCACTAATATACTCTGCAACAATAAGTAAAACAGTGCACACTGTTGCACATATTCACAGCCCTCCTTTTCATATTGTTAACCCACAGACACTGTGTTCTTTGTACTCTCAGTTTTCACTGCACTATGGAAATTAATAGTCCACACTGCCATGTGTACTCAGAGTGTTTTAGTCCACACTGCCATGTGTACTCAGACTGCTTTCTTCAGTATGGAAATTAACAGTTCAGAGTACCATATGTATTCTCAGTCCTTACTGCAGTACAGAAACCAATGGCACAAAGTGTTATATATACTCTTAGTGCTCACTGCAGTATGGAAATTAATATTTCATAGTACTTTGTGTACTGTCAGTACTTACCACACTATGGAAATTAACAGTTCATAGTACTATGTGTACTGTCAGTACTCACTGCACTATGGAAATTAACAGTTCATAGTACTACGTGTACTGTCAGTGCTCACTGCATTATTGAAAATAACAGAAGAAACTACTCTATGTACACACAGTGTATACTGTACTATAGAAATTAAAAATACAGAATGCCAAATGCAGCGTAAATGCTCACTGCATTATGAAAATTAACAGAATACAATGCCATGTATAGTCTAAGAGTTCAATGTAGTATTGAAATTAAAAGTAAAGAGTGTCATATGTACCCTCATTGTTCACTGCAATGCACAAGCTAAAAGTATGGAGTGTCATGTGCACCCTCATTGTTCACTGCAAGACACAAGTTAAAAGTAAGGAATGTCATTTGTACAGTTGTTCACTGCAATGCATAAGTAAAAAGTATGGAGTGTCATGTTTACACTCATTATTCACTGCAATGCATAAATATAAAGTTTGGTGTGTCATATTAACTGTCATTCTTCAATGCAATGCATAAGGTAAAACTATAGAGTATCAAGTGTACCCTCATTGTTTACTACCATGTGTAATGTGCATCCCCATTGATCACTGCAATATGCAACTTAAAAGTGCAGTTCTCTGTAATGCATAAATTAAAACAACAGAGTTTCATATGTAACCTCATTGTTCACTGCAATGCACAAATTAAAATTACAGAGTGTTGTGTGCACTCTCACTGCTCACTGAAATGCACAAGTTAAAGTATGGAGTGGCAAATGTACCCTGATTGTTCACTGCAATGCAGAAGTAAAAAGCACAGCATGTCATGTGTACTCTCAATGCTCATTTTACTATCAAAGTCAACAACACAGACTAATACATGTGCACTAAGTGCTCATTTATCACTACACATTTCCATGTGTAGCCTCAGTGGTTATGTACAATAGAAATTGACACTACAGTAATCCACAGGTAAAGAGTGTAGTGTTCCAAATGCCATATGTACTCTAAGGTCTCACCCCACAATGGAAATTAACAGCACAGTTTGGAGCATGCACTCTCTGTGTTGACTTTAAATATAGATACGAAGAGCACAGCATTAACACATGTACTCTCTACAGTCACTGTACTATGGATATTAAGAGTATAGTGTATAACACACTCTCTGCAGTCACTGGACTATGGACATTACAGTACAGTGCATCACACACACTCTCTGCAGTAATTGTACTATGTATAATTAGAGTACAGTGTGCCACATGCACTCTTTGTAGTATAAATATTAAGACTATAGTGTGTCACATGTCCTCTCTGCAGTTGCTGTACTATACAGATTAATAGTACAGTGTGTCATGTGCACTCTCTGCAGTCACTGTACTATGGATATTAGAAGAATATTGTGCCACATGAACTCTCTGAAGTCACTGTACTGTGCATATTAGGAGAGGAGTGTGCCACATGAGCTTTCTGCAGTCACTGTACTGTGGATAGTAGGAGAAGGGTATACCACATGAACTCTCTGCAGTCACTGTGCTATGGATATTAAGAGTATACTGTTAGATATGTACTCTCTGCAGTCACTGTAGGTTGGCTATCAAGAGTACAGTATGCCACGTGCACTTTCTGCAGTCATTGTACTATGGATATAAGAGTACAGTGTGTGACATGCACTATCTGAATCACTATAGTATGGATATTAAGAGAATGGTGTGCCAGAAGCATCACTGCTGTCATTGTACTACATACATTAAAACTACAGTGTTAAACATGGACTCTTTGCAGACACCGTACAATGACTATTAAGAGTCCATTGCATGACACACACGCTCTTCATCACTATATGGATATTAAGAATGCAGTGTTACACATGCACTCTCTGCAGTCATGAAACTATAGTTGTTAAGTGCGTCACAAGTACTCTCTACAATCACTGTATTATGGATATTAAGAATTTGCTGTGTCTCATAAACTCCCTGAAGTCACTGTATCATGGATATTAAGAGTACAATGTGCCACATGTACTTTCTGCAGTCACTGCACTATGGATATTAAGAGCAGAGTGTGCTGCATGCATTCTCTATATCACTGTACTATGGATATTGAGAGTAGAGTGTGCTGCATGCATTCTCTACATCACTGTACTATGAATATTAAGGGTACAGAGTGCTCCGTGCACTCTCTGCAGTCACTATACTATGGATACTAAGACTACCAGGTTAAACATGTACTGTCAGAGGTCACTGTACTATGGTTATTAAGTGTACAGTGTTCAACATGCACTTTCTATAGTTAATGTATTCTGGATACTAAGAATACATTGTGCACCATGTACTCTCTGCAGACTCAGTACTATAGATATAAAGAGTACAGTTTAACACATGAATTGTCTGCAGTCACTGTACTATGGATTTTAAGAATATAATATGCCTCGTGCCCTTTCTGCAGTCACTGTGCTGCAGATATTAAGACTACAGTGTGACACACATTCTTGCAATCATTGTAGCATGGATATGAAATAACACTGATACGCACATGCTCCCAGCAGTCACTTTACAAAGGATATTAAGATTAAACTGTGCCACATTTATTCCCTGCAGTCATTGTACTATGTATATTAACAGTACAGAGTTACACATGTCTGTCTGCATAACTGTACTATGGATATTAAATGTACAGTGTGCCACATGCACTCTCTTCAGTCAATGCTCTATGAATAATAAAAGAACAGTGTGCCACACACACTCCTTCAGTCACCGTAGTCTGGGATATTAAGAGCACAGCGTTACACATATTCTATATGTCATCACTGTACTATGGACATTATGATTGCTATGTTCAAACCAAATTCTGTGTAGTTATTGTACTGTTGATATTGAGAATAGATTGTTACATATGCACTCTCTGGAGTTACTGTACTACAGATACTAAGAGTATCACACACACACACACACACACACACACACACACACACACACACACACACACACACACACACATGCACACACTCTCTGCAGTCAATGTACTATGAACACTATGAGTAAAGTGAGCCACAAGCACTCGACAATCACTATACTATAGATATTGAATGTACTGTGGGGCACACACACTCACTGTAGTCACTGCACTATTGATATTAAGAGTACAATGTGCCACATGTACTCTATGCAGTCACTGTACTGTGGATATTAAGAGTACTGTGCTACACATCCACTCTCTACTTTCACTCTACTTTGACTATTAAGAGTATAATGTTGCTCATATTCTCTGTAGCCACAGTGCTACAGATATTAAGTGTATAGTATGCCATATGCACTCTCTGCAGTCACTGTACTATGGAAATTAAGAGTAGTGCAGTGTTACACATGCATTCTCTGTACTCACTGTAACATGGATATTAAAAAGTACAGAATTGCACATGTACTCTCTGCAGTCACTGCACTATGGATATTCTGAGTACATTATGAGTCATGCACTCTCTGCAGTCACTGTACTATGGATATAAAGAGCAAATTGTGCCTCATGCACTTGCTGTAGTCACAGCACTATGGGTATTAAGAGTATAGAGTGCCACATGCACTCTCTACAAGCAGAGTGCTATGGTTATAAACAGAATATTGTTATACATGTACTGCCTGAAGTCAATGTACTATTGGCATTTAGAGTACTGTTGTCACTGTACTATGGATATTAAGAGTAATGTATGAACCACAATCTGTGTAGTCAATGAACTATGGATATTAAGAGTACAGTCTGCCACATGCACTCTTTGCAGTCACTGTACTGTTGATATTAAGAGTACAGTGTTACACAGGTACGTCTGCACTAAATGTACTATGGATATTAAGAGTAGAGTGTTATACATGTACTAGTTGCAGTCACAATGCTATGGACATTAAGACTACTGTCTGCCACATGCATTGTCTGCACCCACTGTTTCATGGATAGTAACACTACAGTGTGGCAGCCTTACTCTCTCGTAGTCACTGTACTATGAGTATTACAGTACAGTGTTACAGATGCACTCTGCAGTGAGTGTACTAAGGATATTAAGACCACAGTATGCCACATGCATTATCTGCAGTTACTATACTATGCGTATTAAGAGCACAGTGATACACAGGTACTAAGGTGCCTCATTCACTTTCTTCATCAGTGAACTATGTATATTAAGAGTGCAGTGTACGACACACACAGACACACACAGACACACACACACACACACACACACACACACACACACACACACACACACACTGCATTACTAACACAGAAATTAAGAGTACAGTGTGCCACATGTGCTCTTTGTAGTCAATGAACTGTCACAAGCACTGTCTGCACCCACTGAATGAAAGATACTAAGAGTACACTGCCAAATGCACTCTCTACTGTCACTGCACCACAGATATTAGGAGCACAGTGTGCCATGTGCATTCTCTGCAGTTTCAGTACTATGGATATAAATGAAACAGTGTCTAAATACACTCTCTGCAGTTACAGTATTATGGATATTAAAAGTACAGTGTTACATTCTCTCAGCATCACTGTACTATAGATATTAAGAGTATGGTGAATCACATGCACTCTTTGCAGACACTGTACTGTGGATATTAAGACTTTAGTGTATCAAATGTACTCTCTGCAGTCACTGTACTAAGGATATTGTAAATACAGTGTGCCACACACAGTCCCTGTATTTACTGTAATATGGATATTAAGACTACAGTGATACACATACCCTCTGCAGTCACTGTACTATGGATATTAAGAGTGCAATTTTCCACATGCATTCTTTGCAGTCACTGTACTATGGATATTAAGAGAGCAGTGTTATACATGAACTCTCTGCACTCAATGAACTATGGATGTTTAGAGAAAGTGTGTCACAAACGCTATCTGCCCTTCTTGACATACGGATAACTCATTACATCCAAGTGACGTTTCCAGGTACATCTGCAGTTACCTCCTACTGCGCCTCTAGGCGTCAAATATTGCTTGTTCATATTTGCATTAATAATTCCAAAACCATGCTACATACAAGGTATCAGAATGTTGTATCTTCAAGCATACATGATGGGAAACACAATTGCATTGATATTTGAGCTATGTCAATGATTATTTGTTAGAATTGTAAGGTGATAAGTTCATTTTTAAAGGCTGAAGCCACGCCCACTGGGAGTTAAAGGTACACACTGAAAAGAGCTGTACTGGAGGGAATGAGCGTACACTCTGCCAAATGTATTCTCTGCTATCATTGCACCATGGATATTATGAGAATAGTGTGACACATGCACTGTCAGCTGCCATAGCACTAGGGATATTAAGAGTGCAGTGTTACACGTGTACTCATTGCAGTCACTATACTAAGGAGATTTAGTGTACAGTCTGCCACACGCGTTCCCTGTAGTCACTGTAATATAAATATTAAGAATACAGTGATACACATACCTTCTGCACTCACTGAGCTATGGATAATAAGAGTACACTGTGCCACATGCACTCACTGCAGTCACTGCACTTTGGATATTAAGAGTACAACAACTGCCCTTCTTACTCAACTGTGAAGAAATGGTATGCAAACTTTCAGTGTGGAGATTTTTGAGACCGAAGATGCTGCAATGTCTGGGATGCCTCATATGGTGTCAACTCCTGAAATTGTTGACCATGTCCATGACCTGATTTTGGCAGATTGGTGAATATTGGCAAAAACAGTGGCTGAGACACTACAGATATCCAGGGAATGTGTTGGTTTTATAATCCATGAACAGGTGGGTATACAGAAGCTGTCAGCCAAGTGGGTGCCCAAATGTTTGAATGCCAATGAGAAAAGATGCTGAGTGGACACTTCCAAGTTGATTTAGCAGCATTTTCATTGAGCTGGTGCCAACTTTTTGGAACAACTAGTTACTGTTGATAAAACATGGTTACACCAATATGATCCTGAGACAAAACAACAATCCATGCAATGGTGGCACTAAGTTTCACCAAGGTCAAAGAAGTTCAAGACCCAAAAGTCAGCAGGAAATATCATGGCCACAGTGCTTTGGGATCAGAAAGGTTTTGTAATGACTGACCCTTCCAAGGGGTCAAACAGTTAAGGCAGAAAACTGCTGTAACTTGTTGTGCCGATTAAATGAGGCATTGAAAAAAAGAAGGAAGCTGCAGAAAGGAGTTCTCTTTTGCAAGACAATGTACTTTTTCACAAGGCTGGCAAAACAATAAATGTTTTGATGAAAATGGGGATTGAGTGCATAGACCATCCACCCTACTCATCAGATCTTGCTCTGTCATACTATATTCTGTTTCTAAACTTTAAAAAGAGTTTGCAAAAGCAACAATTTTCAAGTGATTTGGAGGTGATTGCATCAGCAGACTTTTTATGTCAGGGTTAAAGAAACTTCAGACACGATGTACCAAGTGTGTTAAACTTTGGGAGAATATGTTGAATAACTTGTAAGTTTCATGGCTCCATGTAATTTCCTTCTTGGTCAGGCTTAGAACTTCTCAGCACCCCCTCATAAGAGTATATTGTGCCACATGCACTCTCTGCAGTTACTGTACTAAGCATATAAAGTGTACAGTGTGCCATGCACACTCCATGTAGTCACTTTATTATAGATATTAAGAGTACAGTGATACACATACTGTCTGCGCTGACTGAACTATGGATAATAAGAGTACACTGTGTCGCATACACTCTCTGCAGTCACATATTAAGACTACACTTTGCTGCATGTACTCTCTGCAGTCACTGTACTAAGGATATTATAAATACAGTGGGCCACTTGCTATCTTTGCAGTCACAGTACTATGGATATTAAAAGTGTAGTGTTACACATGCACTCTCTGTAGTCAATGATAGTGGAAGGTTAGAGAAAAGTGCACCACATGCACTGTCTGCACTCACTGACCTATGGATATTAATAGTACATTGTGACAAATGCATTCTCTGCCATCACTGCACCATGGATATTAGGAGTACAGTGAGCCACACACACACTCTCTGCAGTCACTGAAGTAGGGATATTAAGAATACAGTGGTTCACTTGTATTCTCTGCAGTCATTGTCCTAAGGATATTAGGAATACAGTGAGCCGCATGCACTCTCTTCAGTCACTGTATTAACAATATTAAAAGTACAGTGTGCCACATGTACTGTCTGCAGCCACTGTACTAAAGATAATAAGAGCACACTGTGCCACATGCTCTCTCTGCCATCACATTACTATGGATATAAAGAGAACAGTGTCCAAATGCACTATCTGCATCACTGTGCTATGGATACTATGAGTACAGTGAGCCATGTGCACTCTCTTCAGTCACTGTACTAAGGATATTAAAAGTACAATATGCCACATGCACTGTCTGCAGTCACTGTATTATGGTTAAAAGGAGTACAGTGTTAATATGTACTGTCTGTAGCCACTGTGTTATAGATATTGAGTACAGCATTATGCATCTTTTCTCTACAGTCACTGTACTAAGGATATTAAGAGTATACTGTGCCACACGCAGTCTCTGCAGTGGCTGTACTATGAATATAAAGAGAACAGTGTCCAAATACACTATCTGCAGTCACACTACTATGGATATTAAAAGAATAGTGTTACACACACCCTGTCTACATCACTGTACTATGGATATTATAAATACAGTGTGCCACATGCTTTCCCTGCAGTCAATGTATTATTGATAGTAACATTACGGCAATACACATACCCCAGGATTCATCAAGAGTCAGTGCAAGAATAGTCTATTCTTGCAAGGACTGTTCCATGTAGGAATGCAGCAGCAGCACACCCTACATATTAATGAGGGCACACTGCTGTATTCCTACACCTACACGATCCATGTATGAGTGCAGGGGATGTATAAGTCCTGCATGGACACTTAAACATGCCCCTTGTACTCTGAAAGTGCCATACGGCACTTTCAAACAAGGAAGTAGCATAATATTAAAGCCTGGTTCTAATATTATGCATTATTTCAGTGCCTGCGGACACTGAAATGTAAAACCAGTATATCAGTGTCCATTGACACTGAAATAAGAAAAAAATAGTACAAAATACCTAAGAAGTAGCCTGCACAGTACATGACTGTCCCCTGGAATTGCCAGATCCCTGCCCTACATGCCTGCAAACTGATGATAAATATATGTAATAATTTAATATTTCTTTTTTTTTTAAATAAAAAAGAAATTTTAAGCACAGCACAGCGATTTTGCAAGGTGCAACGCTTTGCTCAGCCCAGTTTAAATGCTGTTTGAGAGTGAAATAGAATTCTGAAGAAGCCATTCATGTTGCTGAGGTAGTGTAGTGGTTAGAGTACTAGTTTAGTATGCAAGTGATTCACAGTTCAAATCCCAATTCCGGTTAATAGATTTTATATGTGGAAGCAGTTGTAAATTATTGTTTATGAATTGGAATTATATTTATAAGTCATATGCCTCACGTATGGTAGTGTAGGGCTGGGAAAAGTAAAAAAACTTTTTCTGTTTTTTTTTTAAATAATTGTTTGTGGCCAGTTAAGCTTGCCGCAGCTCTGCTGAAACAAGCTAAGTATTGCTTAAGCATGAAGATATAAGCACTCCTTAGCAATTATAAGATTTGCTTAGCTGATTTAAGCCTTGCTAAGTGGATTTGTGTGACGCTAATCATAGCTTAGCATATTTGAAAATCGGCCAATCACAGAAAAGTGCAGGAAAATGGCCTTATTTAAACTGCACAGGTGGGAATACAGCCATATCTCTTCGAGTCTGATCAGGGCAGCAACAATGTCAGGTGTAGGAGAGGGTGTTCGCTTTCAGGCAGAATGCTGGAGCATCCAGGAGTCCAGGGTCATGGTTGGACTCCTTATCAAAGACCATGAAGCTAGACTGCTGCAGGGTCAGTACCAGGGCTCCCAGTACAAAGCAGAGGCCTGGGACCATCTGGCATGCAATCTCACCAGTGCCAATGGCATACCCCGAACTGGTGAGCAGGTGCTTCATCATTATGATGACCTAAAGAGTAGGAGGGGTGAGCTCTTGGTCTATTGGATCCAAGAGGCACAAGCGGGGGACATCCCAGAAGTTTGTAAGTATCCAGTCTGTGTATTTGTAAATAATTATTTAAAAATTGTATATGTTACTGTACAAGTGTGCTTAACGTGTGCTCTTTCCCCATATAGCTGCCAATGAGAGGGCTGCAAACACTGATGCACATGCACAGCACCTGGTCCAACTGCGCCAAGAGCTTGGTGAGTACAGAAATATTTGTAATATCTGCTGTAATAAATCAGAAATAGTAAAGGTAGTACTGTCTGTATATATAATTGCGCTCTAACTGTACTGAATAAATGCAAGTGTCAGGCTGCCAGTGCGAGAACTCAGTAGTGCCAGCTGCTGTGTAATACAGAGTTTTGTAGCAAACAAGATACAATTGAGGAGAGGAAGAGTAGGATATGTATTAGGCTGTCTGAAAGAACCCTGTGTCAGGGCTACTGTAACAGTTACAAATGAGAAGCAGTCCTCCTGTGCAGATCATGCAGTAATACTAACTGTGGATTTCTGTGTTATAGAAAGTGTTATGTCAAAAATAATAAAGCTGACTACCACAAACTGTTGTCTTTCATTTGTCTTGTATTTGAAAATTACAATTGTGTAGCTGCTGCAGCATGCAGTAACTGAGGTGAAGTGATGTAGCACTGTTTGTCTGCATAGTTCAGAATTTGGATCTGAAATAACTGACAAAATGCAAAAGTAAATATTTTCTGCATTGTCTTGTACTGTGTTCCTGCCAGCATTGCCTCTTTGCATTTCAGCTGTATGTACTTCTGAATGTACAGGAAAGTGTGAGACACTAAGAGGTGCAGAGTGCAAATGCAGAGTGTGTTGACTTGATTCTAAATTGTTCTGTTTTATTAAAATGTCCAAATGTCTAGTTTTAATAATCTACTCATACTGTGTAAACAGTAACATCAACAGTTTTGTGTTCTGATTTTTGTTGTAGTTATTATGGAAAACAAATAAAAAGACATTTGATAAAAAAGTAGTGTGTAGAAAAGTATGTACTAGACAGAAATAACTCAAGAAGCAGATGCCACTTCCCCAATAACTCAGTTTGATAAGGACTAGGTGTGTAATTCCCTTTTGCACACACAAATCATGGCTGAAATCCAGGGACTGCTGCTAAAATGTCTTTCTAGTTCTACAGCTGTAAACTTGAATATTGGTAGAAGCACTAATCTATTGTGAACAGATGTTTTCCCCACAGGTAGAGAAATATTTGCAGAAGCAGTATGAATGGTATATGTATGAAATGTGTACAAATGTTCTGTTGAGCAGCCCCAGTCCTACAAATAGATGCAGGCTAGCCATCTACACTATGCAGTCTAGCCAATACAAGCCTCTCAAGTGTCATGCTGTCATGGATAGTTTCCCCTGTTGCCAAGAAACCTGCATGCAGATAACATCACAGTACAAGTATGCCAAAAGAACATCAGGACAGGGAACACATTGTTACTTGTACCGATAAGTATGACAGCTATCAGTCCCCTATACTACTGTGCATAGAGTTGTCATACCTTGCCCCATAGACTCCAGATGCACATATGTACAGGTGTGTATGTGCTGTAGTATCTCCATGGCCCAGGTAGAGGTTAAGGGAGGGCAGAACTGTAGAGTATTGACCAGTAGTGTGTTGAGAAGTATCACTGAATGCAGGTGTTAATGGAATTATTTTCTCTTACCCCAACAATTATCTGCTCCAATAATTGCACAAAATGTAATATGGATATGTTGTTACCAAAACTTTTTGTTGGGACGTTTGTTCCATTTTGGTTATTATATTTGAAACTGTGTGCATATTACCATACCTTGTTGAATAACCATTGTTGTTGGCCTGTTGCCATAAATATAACCGGCATGCTGTTGCAATCCTGACTGCCATTCCATTTCTGCATGTGTTCTATTTGCCATGCCATTGTTACAATTCCATTGTTCTGGGTCAAGTGGAACACCCATGCATACTGTGTTGACTAATGTTTAAATGTTTTCTTTATGACTAACCGATAAACCTTGTTAATTCTCACTCCATAGCATGTTCAGGAAGGCCAATCCCAGCGGATCTGCTTCTCCCATCCCACCTGGCTGAGGCAATGGGTCACCACATGTCTGGGACCCAACCCAGACCACCCTCATTTGTTGATCCTGCACCACCCTCGGGTGGAACTATTGCAGGGGATGGGGCTCATCCTCCTCCTGCACGCGGGCAGGGTGAGTATCTTGCCACATGGTAAGAGGTGCGTGGCATGGTGCACAGTGCCCTCCAGTTGTAGCTGGATGAACACATGCACCAGGTGGAGGGCAGACTTGTGCAGATTGAGAGGCAGCCATCCCCTACAGCTCAGCCCCTAGCACAGCCACCTTTGGGGCCATGAAGGAGTAGTGGTGACTGCTATCGGGTAGGGACATCACTCCCACTACTACCATCTAGGGGACTCATGGGCATCCAATTCCCAACCACCCTCCCTGTCCAACTGCCCCCCCATGTATCACACACCACCCCTGTCTGCTGTCTTGCATGTCTTGTCTGTCTACAAATGCAACCTCTCCTACCAAACATTCCTACTCACACTTACCTGCACTCCTTCCCAAACATCTCACTCTCACCTTAAAAAAAGGGCATCTGTCCCCAAAAAAATTATGTCCCATACATAGCTTTGCATTTTGCTCAGATACATGGCCCCCTTACTCAATCTATCCCACTATCATCATTTTATATTGCCCACACCCCTCTCTGTTGGGTGTGAGGCTTTAAATTCCAAATTGCCCACAGTCATATCAGCTGTCGCTGTTGAAGAAATGCAAAGCTATGGTCCTTTCTGATACCCATTTGGCATATCCCTAGCTGCCTCCCATTTTGTTTTATCCCCTGCTTTCCCCCATTTCACAACTTTCCTGTCTCCCTTTTCTTCTTTTCTGTATTTAAAATTAGCACAGGTTTAAGCAGACGTAAGTGGACCTAAGCAAAGCCAAGTGAATGTAAGCATTACTTAGCTTTGCTTAGCTCCACACAAGCCCATGCAAACCCACTTACACCTGATTAAAAGTGCCTGAATTACTTTGTATCCAACAGACCTTGTTCTGCTGAGCAACAAAATAAGCAGCCCTTGCATGACATGAACCCAAGACTCTGCACACCATAGCCACAGCAATCTACCACTAAGCCATTGGAATATGTATGGAGATGCATATACATATGGGCAAATAAATACATAATATATGTAGATATACATATGAAATATATACATTTAGAAAAATGTATAGATAGAAAAGTAAAACAATACATACAGATATATCTATGTACGTATCCATATATATATATATATATATATATATATATATATGTATATAAATATATATACATATATATATATATATATATATATATATATATATATATATATATATATATATATATATATATATATATATATATATATATATATATATATATAGATAGATATATGTGTGTGTGTTTACATATATATGTATTGGAGTTGCACATCAGCTCCATACCCCAAACATCTTACTGTAACAAATCTGTCCAAAGGATGTTAAAATGGGGGTCAAGGGGCCCAAAATAGGGACATCTGTTAAATATTACTCTTATCCCTCCATCCTCAGCAGTAACTGTTCTTCCTTGCAACAAGAGGATCAGTCCTGCCAATTCTTGCACCTAGGGCCCTGTACACCATATTCAGAGCCATATACCACTACACCAAGTAAGCTCTACAAAACACTGATGCTTTTCCAAACATAACAGTCAGTAAAGTCATTCAAAAGTAGGGAAAAGATTCTGTAGAATCAGTCAGGTTTTGTACATTTACATAATTTATGTATGGTGATGCATATATATGGACAAATATAGACAAAATATATCTATAGAGTACAATATATACATACACACACACACACACACACACACACACACACACACACACACACACACACACACACACACACACACACACACACACACACACACACACACATATATATATATATATATATATATATATATATATATATATAAAAGTATATAAATAAATACACACACACACACACACACACACACACACACACACACACACACACAAATATATATATACATATACTATACATAATTATATAACAGCTACAAACAAATGCCATCTGAGGGTCATGCTGCTCCACACTAGAAGTTCAAATCACAAAAGGCAGTCACTCAAAGCACTCCTTATTCACAAAGGATGCGCAAATGTCCACACTGGTAGCCCAACATAATGCATCACAGATACTGCAGGTGTAGGTAACATACGGTAAGACAGCAATTCAAGTCATAGCCTGCTATAGGTCCCCAACCATGTCCCAAGAGTCAAACCCCACATTTCTAAGTGCCCTGGAGAATATTACTGTCCAACCTGACACGATCATACTGGTTGACCTCAACAACCTCTCCATTAACTGTGAAAGCTATCAATGCACTTGCCCGATGTTGCCTGGAATGCATCCATTCCAACAGCCAGGGCCAGCTTGTTTCCACACCCACTACAGGTAGCAACATCATTCACCTAGTCAGAACTAACATGGGCAACTGTTGCTGTACACCAATAGTCAACTCCGCCATGGTTAGATCTGACCACAATGTCATCACCTTAGAAATCCACATCCCTCCCACCCCCTGCAAAGATAACCACCATGAAAAACCTTTCCAAAGCTAACTTTGGCCTGCAAAGATCAGAGGTGGCTAACTTCACGGCACCCATGCAAATGGAGACTAGTTGCATGACCTCCAAACACACACCAATGCAGTACAAATATGTACACAAATGCATGCATTCTGCCAAATAGAAACAAGATGCTCCCCTCCAGAAAAGGGAAGCCAATCTGGTGATCCCCTGCCCAAAAACCTCTACAACAAAAGGAGGAAACTGCTATGGAATAAGGTGAAGTCCCAAGACTGGAACCCCCCCTTATGAGATTCCTCATAAAATACTCTAAAGCTAGCTGTGAAAACAGAATTGCAGCACATAGTAAAGACATCCACAAAGCCTCCTACAGTTATGTAAGGAATCTCCACGGAAATGCCAACATATGCTCTGAGCTACTGCACAATGTTAACTGCTATACTGAGGCAACATATATTACCAGTATACTGGCACACAGATTCAGTGGCAACTTTACCCCTCTCCCCACTCCCAAAGGACCTGTCACAATACCAGTACACTGTCAGGCACCCAGTAGTACTGCTGCTTTGGTTAACACACCATTGTAAAAGGCCACCAATACAGCTTCTAGTGGACCTGGCAATATCTCTGGTTGTCTTCTGCATGAACTATAGAAAGAACTGTCACCTCACCTGTGTGCCCTGTTCAAACACAGCCTCACCTCAGGTTTTGTCCCTACTGACTGGTGTGTTGTTACAGTTATCTCTCTCCACACAGGAGGAGTGGCTGCAGACCCAGGGAAGTAGCGCACCATTAGCCTGGTCAGGGGGTCATGCAAAGCTATGGAATGTATTGTCAGGGACCTAAGAAACAGGGATATGGGAATCTCCAGACACAGGATTTCACACTGTTTGCTTTTGTAAAGTGTAGATCATACTTGTTCAATCAACCTGGTCGACTTCTTTGAGTCAGTCAACAGAGCTGCGGATGAAGGCAAGGTGGTTCATACAGCCTACCTCAATCTGGCCAAGCCCTTTGATAACATTCTCCACTCAGGGTTCATGGATAAACTCAGTAAGGTATGCATAAACCCCTATAACAGTAGGTGGGTTGCAAACTGTCTCACAGATAGAACTCACAGTGTGAAAGCAGCTGAGCCCAAGTCAGACTGCTGACCAGTCAAGTGTGGAGTTCCACAGGGTTCGGTCCTGGGTCTTCTCCTGTTTGGTATCAACATCTCTGAAGTCCATGCCAACATGAAGGGACTCTGGCTGACAATGTTTGCAGACAATTGCAAGTTGGGAGCTATTACCTACCCAAGTGATGTTGACATCCTACAGAAAGGCCTCACTGAGTCCAATGACTGGTGTCAGAGCCATGGCCTGAAGCTCAATGTCAATGAATGTGTTGTCATCCCCCTTTAGGATGTCAGGCACTAGAGGGATGTTGCAGCACCATAAATCAGACACCAGCGTGAAAGTGCATACCCACAACCAATTCCACCACAGTCACAGTCACATATCGGTAGGTCAGTTGAATAGTAGAGTATATGGACTGTGTGAAGAAATACATAACAGTTTACCAGTCACACACTACCCCTACATATAGTGGTCCAATTCTCACTGTAGTCTGAATCTTGACCATGGTGCAGGACACGTCTCAGTCTGCTGCTACAAAGGCATACAGCCAACAGACCAGCAAAGACTGGAGCAGAATGAACAGTCAGATAAAAAAGGAACCATAACACTTACATCTAACATCTAACATCAGGACTGAGCTATGCTTAGCAGGTGTACACATTGCTTACATGTGAATGATAACCAGTAGTCAGCTCTGCTAAACATATTTGTGCAATGGTAAGCATCGGTAAGTGAAGCCAACACAGTTTAGGTGCCTATTGGTTTAACTGTGTTTTACTGCTGCTTAGCGCTGTGAAAACCCACTTACAACTGCTTAAAATTGCCTTAATCTCTCTGTATCCAGCAGCCCTTCTTCTGGCCAGCAACAAAATAACCAGTCATGCTCAGTCTTAAACCCGGGATGCTATATACCATAGTCCCATCAATTTACCACTAGGCCATCTTAGCTGTGAGATGTTAGGATGTTTTTTACAACATATCATGAAGTACAGCCAGCAATACAGTCAGTTTACAACTGGAAAGACACACTGTGCAATCAGGAATGATTATCTACAAATATATACATGAAAAAAAATATTTACCTATATAGAGAGATTGATATGTGTGGAGATACATATATATGTTTAACAATATACAGATGTATTACCAAGAAATACTGATGTGAATATATAATATATAATATATAATATATATATATATATATATATATATATATATATATATATATATATATATATATATATATATATATATATATGCATACATGTCTCTAAATGCCCATACAAACATATGCTGCTGATAGAACACCCATAACTGGGGCAGCATGCACAGTTGTATATAAAAGGAACCATGACACTCACACCTGCCCCTCCCAGTCCAAATAATAAGTGAACAGCACACTGCTACGAAATTATGACAGGCCATACACAATGGCCAGACATACAGTGACCCCTTAGCAATACAACTTCAATGAGTGAAGATAGTAAACAAAAATACAAACAGCCAGTAATTCACACAAGTTCATTTTACTCTGATGTTATTGACAAAGCCTTCGAGGAGTAACACATTACAAGAAAAACTTGCCTTAATTAGAAGAAACAATTAACACATAAGTACATTTAAATACATAGCCTCCATTTACAATCCTCAGTCAACCCCCTAGGGGATAAAGTATCACATTTAAAAACATACATTGAATCTGTACATGACAATTGCTCTTTTATGACTGTATGACCAAACTGAGAAACAGACTTTTTGCAAAGCAATACCTTGTAACCCACTGCACTTAATTACATGTATATACACAGCCTCCAATTACACTACATATTCAACCCCCTAGGAGATAAAGTATAACATTTAGGAATTTATACCGATTCTGTACATAACAATTCTTCTTTCACGACTACTACCCCCATGGTGGGAATTATTGAAATGTACAGCTATAGCACTGTCTTCTTTCTCATCAGTAATACCTGCCACATGTTCAAACAGCCTAGTTTTAAAACATGTGTTACTCTCCCCCACATAAAATATGTTACAAGGGCGTCTAAGAGCATTCTCCATACACCAACCTCTTGAATGTGTAGAGTCCCACATGTTGTGCACCCTTTCCCCTCAGCAGGACTGATAGAACATAATAATGGTAGACCCTACCTAGCAACCTCCTACTGTATGGCATCTGTACCAAGCCTGACATAATGTGGGACTGAGGCCTAAAAACATGGCTATACTTGAAACGTTGCAGTTATACACTGAGAAAATGGCTGATGTTACAGGGTTTATTGTAACATAACCTTTCTGAGGGATAGAAGGCCTGAAACACAAATGGATGCTGGCATGTACTACTGATTTTCCAAGACCAACATCTGTCTGGGGAACAGACCAAACATAACAGGCAAACAAACCTCTGGCCATTATGTGGATAGCCCTACAGTTGAGATCTATGCAGACAAAGAACTGTGTCAGACTGAAACCCATGCAGAAGTAGCATGCTGAGATAACAGCAATACTCACATTCTGCCCCTAGGTCTTGAATGTTCTCCACCATTTAGTTGTCTTGTCTCCACAGGTCTTGTTCTAAGAGGTATTAGCTCACACATCTCCAGGATCTCTTCCTCACAGGTAAGGCAAAGGGGCAATACACCCATGAAGTACTCAATTATAGGAGTGTTTTGCCATGACATTGGCTATTGGGATAACTATGCAGCTGCTCCGCATACAGTCAGCAACTGGGGAACACCAACTGGTGCTCAGGCCATCAGATGTTCATGAGCATTACCTACAAAAGACAAGCTGCCATATATCCAAACCACCTCTGTCATAAACAGTCCATTAGTGCAAAGCTGAACTAGTGCGAGGAAAAAGAATATGAAAAGATATATCTGTGACATATCCAGAAAAAAAGGATATGTGAAACAAGTAAGCATGTAATTGAATGCAGTATGTGGTCTGTAATAATGCAAAACACGGGTTTGAAAGCATTTGTCTCAACAAGACTTGCTGCCGATGTACTGCTGAACAGCACTGATGGCCATAGCATGTGGCTCTGTCTGTAGTGACTAGGCCAGCTACTGCGATGTTGTACATAGCCATATGTTACCTGTGCATATAACTATGATACACATTTTGTCTTGTAAATATAAGACAACTATACAGAGCATGTACAGAGTAAAGTACTGCTGAAGATGTGTGGGTTGAACTGTATTTTATATACTGAGCTCATACCATTCAACTGTCCAGTGTTATGCACACTGACCATATGTGTGCCTCATATTTGTAGTCATTTATGCATTGAGTTGTGTCATATCAGTCAAATTCTTGCCAAATCTGTGAAAACTGACATTACAACATCCCCCTTAATTGTCCACTGGCTTTTCCCATTTAGGATTGCCACAGTGGATCATCTGTTGTCATTTCTGCCTGTCCTCTGAATCTTGCTCTCTCACACCAACCACCTGCATGTCCTCTCTCAACACATCCAGAAACCATATCTGAGGCCTTCCTCTCTTCCTCTTACCCGGCAGCTACATCCTTACCATCCTTTTGCCAATATACTCAGCACCCCTCCTCAGCACATTTCCTAACTGATGTAATGCTGCCTCTTCAACACTGTCTCATATCCATCCAACATGGCCTGAGCCTTTCATATACACATTGCTAAACCTGTGCATCCATGTCATACCCAGTGCAAAACATAACATCTGTAACTGTGCCATGTGCAGCTCTGACCCCTGCCTTTTTGTCAATGCCACTGTCTCCAATCCATATAGCATAGGTGGTCTCACAACTCTCTAGTAGACCTTACATATCATGTTTACTGGTACTTATCTGTCACAAATCACTCCTGCACTCTTCTCCACCCTCTCCATCCTGACCATACTCTCTTCTATGCCTTTCCTCCATAGTCCTCATTACTCTGAAATGTTGATCCCAATCATTTGAACACATCCACCTTTGCCAACTGTACTCTATGCATCCTCAACATTCTGCTATCCTCCCTCTCATTCACACACAGATGTTCTGTCCTAGTTCTGCTGACCTTCATTCTTCTCCTATCTAGAGCATATGTCCACCCCTCCAGGGTCTCCAAAAGCTGTTCCTTACTCTCAATACAGATCACAATGTCATCTGCAGACAACATAGTCAATGGGGACTCCCATATGATCTTGTCTGTCAATCTGTCCATCACCATTGCAAATCACAAAGAGCTCAAAGCTGATCCCTGATGTCATCCCACCTTCACCTTAAACACATCGGTCAATCCCAATGCAGACCCCAGTGCTGTCACACCACCCTTGTACATATCCTGTACCACTCTTACATATATCTCTTCCACTCATGACTTCATCATACAATACCACAACTCCTGTCTAGGAACCCTGTCATGTGCTTTTTGTACATCTAGAGAGACTACTCTTAACCATAACTTCATGCTGTCACTGGTCAATGTTATAATTTTGTAGTTATCCCAGCTCTGCACATCAACCTCATTCATAACACCATACCCAACCACTTTCTCTCCACTCCTCATGCAATCTCACACTTCCCAAGATATCAGTAAACAGACTGCCTAACACAACACTGCCATTTCCCCTAAACAACCCCATGCTTCCACAGCTGTGTAATGCAGACCAACAGGCTTGCAAATATTCATTCTCTTCATAGCTATCCTTACATCCTCCTTGTTAAGCCATTGCAGTTCATGATTCACCATACCCACATCATCCAACCTTCTCTGTCTCATTCTCTTCATTCATCAGCATCTCAAAGTACACTGCCCATGTGCTCAACACACTCTCCTTACTTGTGAGTACATATACCTCATCATTCTTTTGTCAACCTTTCCTAGCTCAGTGCATCTGTCCAGCCAGTCTGTACAATTACTTTGATACCTCCATAGTGTCCAACCTGCCATTGAACTCTTCATATGCCCATCCTCAGCCTTTGCCACCTCTCTCTTTGCCATGCACATCATCTCCTCATACTCCTGCCTACTTTCCTCATCTCTATGACAATCCCACTCCTTCATCCCCAACATCTGTCTCTGTATACTGTCTAGTACTTCCTCAGTCCACCAACAGGTGTCTTCGTACTGCTTCCTCTATCCACATTTCACTCCAAGCACCTGTCTAGCTGTCTCCCTTACCAGCTCTGCTGTACTCAACCAGATATTTGTTAGATTGTCACTGCCACCTAGTGCCTGTCTCAGCTCTTCCCTGAACTCCACCTCACAAGCACACTTTTCCAAATCACACCATTTGATCCTTGGTGCTGCCCCCACACTCCTCCTCATCTCAATCACCAACATCATCTGACATACCAACATTCTCTGATGCCTAAATACACTTTCCCCTGCCACCACTTTACATTCTCCAATCCCCTTCAAATTGGCCCTCCTACATTGGATATATTCCACCTGTGTGCATCTTACTCCACTCTTGTATGTCACCCATGCTCCTCCCTTGTGTCATAGTGTGTATTCACCACAGACATGTCCATCCTTTTTGCAAAATCCATTACCATCTCACTGTCTCCACTCCTTTTAACACCATACATACCCATCAATTCTCCATCCCCACTGTTCCCTTCACCAACATTCCCATTGACATCTGCTGCAATGACCAGTCTGTCACCCTTGGGTACAGTCATCACCACATCATACAACTGATGTCACATTTCTCTTTCTTATCCATCGCATAACCAACTTGCATAGCATATGCACTAACAACCATCATCATTACACCATCAGCTTACAGCTTCAGAAACATCACTCTATCAGACACTTATGTCTTCTACCAAAAACACTCTTGGCATACTGTTCCTTCAGCAAAAGCCCTACCCCCTTCCACCTCCAGTCCATGGGTTTACTTTATGCACTCAAAACACGAAAAACCCAAATCCAAATAGCGCGACACATAAAGAGTGAACTGCCAATACATCAAACGTACTAAAGTGCGAAATTTAAAACCTTGAACCATCATAGTCGGCCACCCCACCACCTGCAACACACTACCTAACCAAACAAAATAAAAAAAACACATACATACACTAACCAAAACCCTACTTCTAAAACCCTACTGCTAACCCTACACTAAACCCCACATACACAACAATCTATGCACTATTCTTAACCCCTCCCTAACCCTAAGGTCTGTAACTACCGCACACTTCCCCTACGGAGCTGTACCCAAACAAACTAAATATTCCACACAAATACACTTAACAAAACCCCACACTAAACCTTACATACATTACCTGCACAAAATCTTACATACACTACCTACTTATGCACTTACCTTAACCTCTCCCTAACCCTAAGGTCCGTAACTATCGCACACTTACCTTATGGAGCTATGCTACAGATGGGCCAAGTATGCGAATTTGATATTTCCACTTTTGCGGTTTCGTTCGTTCGATGTATTTGCAGTTCACTCTTTACGTGTCGTGCTATTTGGATTCAAGTTTTTGTGTTTTGAGCAAGTAAAGTAAACCCAATTGTGACCTGCTTACCATGCACCCAGCCATAATCCCCTTCCATGTGGTTTCTTGCACACACACAGTAAGTCAACTATCCCCTGACCATCATATCAGCTAGCCTAGTCCCTATACCATTCATACTGCCAACATTAACAATTCTTATCCACAATACCACCCTCCTAGCCTTTCTCATCTCTTCCTGCCATATGACTGTTGGACATCCTCCAGGGAATGTCTGTCAGTGCAAAGGCTACTATGCTATTGAATGACTCAAGTATGTTACCGCAATATTGAGACACTGTCACTGATTTTGTCCTATTGCACCCATGTATGCATGGCGTCGTACAGATGTCCTGCTGTAACAGGTTGAGAGGGATGACTGCGCAGCAGGAGTGTGAATTTAGTGTGCCATACTGACATAGAACACACATGTATGGGAGGTATTAGCTATGCACATTTCAGTATGAGTTGATGTATGTGTCCACCTCATGAAACAGACATGGGATGCAAAATGTCAGTTAAAACAGTTGTACATGTACATGTGTAATCTTAGTTACTGTGCACCCAAAAGAATGACATGTCTGCAACTACTGGTTGTTGCATTGTCCTGACACAGCCATGGTTAGTACAGTAAGCATGATTATCATTACTAAATTGGAGAGGTGTCCAACTGTGTTATGACTTTGTGGCCATGCCCACTGCAAACAACCGACTGAATACATACATAGATGTATGGACTCAGCAATACCTTACTTGTCATACCTGCCTCCACCAACGTACAGTAATCCCCTTTGAGGGACAGCAGCATTACACAAACCACAGACTTCATCCTTATAGTGGCTGTATAGGGCAAAGTACAGGCAGGAACCAACCTGGCATCAAGTCAGCCATTGTCTGAACAAGCATATAAGGTCACAGGTGGATTACTGTAAGACCAGCTATGATTACAAATTGGAGACATCCACCAGGACAATAAAAAGGCCATCTTCCCATATGTCTGCAATCTCGGAGGCAATATACCAACCCAGCCTGTAATGATGGCCAATCAGATCACATACAAATGCAACATAACTACAGACAACCTGATGCAGATAGGGTTAGGGCAAACATCCGCCCCCTGGCTCACATCACTATAGGTGGATATGTACTGCTCCCACAGCCCTCCCCTCATCACCAGTGAGCAGGTACATATTGCCTACTGAAAGAAAACAAATGTAAGTATCCATGGGACATCATATAATCCCTGTCTGCATCTTACATGAACTCAGGCATGTGCTTCCAGCTGCATTACACACTGTAGTCACACCAAGCCACAGCACCATCCACACACCATCTGCATGGAAGATGGCTAATGTCATCCATTTACACAGACCTGAATAAGGAATGATGGATTATGCAAACAACTTGCCCTCACTGCGGGCAATATGACTCACCAGGACCAGGAGTGCAATGCAAGCAGATACTGTGCTGATAGATTACAGGGGTATACTGTGGTTGTGGGTGTTGGCTACTGGTTTTCAAGGTACATGTGCAGGTACAGGACATACTGTTGCAAAATGTATGGGGTCCTATGATGTGTTTCCCTGTTAGTGTTTACCAGGTACAATGCCACATCACCGGCAGGAGACCTTTTCACCACCGGAATGCAACCTGATAATGGAAGCCATAATACAGAACTACACAGTGCAGTTAGGCCAAAGCCAGCAACATTTGTGGGAGAGAACCACCCTGTGGGATGTCCCTGTCCACAGGGTAAATTAGATGGGCCTGCACACATGTACATATGATCAGATGTGGCATCATGCCACCAACCTCATATGCCATACCTGGAAAAGGGCTGCTGCTGTGACCAGGGACCCCACAACCAGAGGTGGGGGACCAGCCATGCTGCCCCCAATGACACCAAATGAGGAGTTCCTTGCCAAGCTTGGATGACCCATCACAGTACAACAACTGGGTACAAAGATCCACTTGTTGGAGGTGGGTGGCACCCACACAATGGACAAGGAGCATGCGAGTAAAGTCCCAGTGGGGATCAGTAGACTACTGTATGAGACATACTTTTATCTGTACAGTATCTACATGCATGTGCCAGGTACAATTGCACTTGTGGATGGAGATTTCTAAAGCATAGAAGTGCAAATCTATGGTGAAGGACAGCAAATTGTGCAGTATTGGATGTTGTACTCTAAATGTGCAGCCATGCTGCACCCATCCTCTTCCAAGGCCACATGTGAGTCTGCTGACAATACCTGTCTCCCACAACTACATAGGTCACTCTAGTCAGCATATGGGACAGCAGTCTGAAGTTGCTGAGTATGGAATTGTTCAGTTGTGCTTTGGCAATACCCCAGGCATGTGAAGGGCATGCAAGTTGCCATGCACACAAGTATGACTAATGGCCATATTGCTTTATGTGCATGTTCACTTGTGGTGGGGTTAATTGTATTGCATCACAGTGGTCACCACAGGTGCCTATCTGATGAGAATGTAACATTCCTGCAGCATACCTCACAACCTGTCAGTGCAAGGCATCTGGACAGACACCAGCAAAATGTATTGGACAAACTGACTAAGATAGGGACATGTGTGAAATATTGCTGCTATACAGTGGATATAAAATATATACACACACCTGTTAAGATGCCATTTTTTCAGATATATACTGATTGAGACCACAATATGTCAGTCCACACCTTTCCCAACCTTTAATGAGACCCATGACATGAACAGCTCACTTGTAAAACCAAGCATCTGGACTCTTGTATTGCACCTACAAGCCTGGACAAGTGTGAGGGTAGCAGACACTGTATCAGTATGCTGTTTCAGTCAGGTATGATACCTGATGCTGCCGTATGTGTCAGTACACTCAGTGTGGCCTATTTGGCAACTATATCACATACATGGGCATTAAGGCAGACACAGCACTAATAGGTTCCAAACATCTGGATGTTCCAGATACATCTGTACAGAGGGCTGGTATGGCCTCTACAATAGTTACACATGCTGCATGTGAGGCAGATGCCATTACTACACTATATAAAGTAATGGCATCGGGAGATGGTCACCAGCCATGTATAGTAAACACATCAAAATGGCATCAGCCACACAAGATGTGACACACACACACACACACACACACACACACACACACACACACACACACACACACACACACACACACGCGCACACACACACACACACACACACACACACACACACACACACACACACACACACACGCACACACACACACCAGTATTGAGATTAGAACTCCTACCTATCTATTTATGTCTACCATAGTGTTACACAGTTATCAGACATGCCACAGAGCTTACATAATTTCATCTCATCCAAAGGTACTTGTAAGGTGAATAACATCAACAGGACTACTAACTTAGGATGAGTATGGTGGTACACAACTCAAAATGGCGATCCTCACACAAACAGTTGCTAGTATTGAGATTAGAACTCCTGCCTCTCTAGTTATTTGTATTGTGGCATTACACAGTTAGTAGATACACCACGCAGTTTACATAATTTCACCTTGTCCAAAGGTACTTCTAAGGTGAATGACAACAACAGCAGTAGAAAAGTAGGTTGGGGGAAGTGTAATGGGTGGTACACTAATCAAAATGGTATAAGCCACACAGTATCCAATTCACACACGCAGACACACACACACACACACACACACACACACACACACACACACACACACACACACACACACACACACACACACACACACAGTTGCCAGTATTGGGATCAGAACTCCTGCCTATGCAGTTATTTGTACTATAGTGTTATGCAGTTATCAGATGGGCCACAGAGGGTATACAATTTAACCTAGTCCAAAGGTACCTCTAAGGTGAATTACATCAACAGGACTACAGAATTGGAGTGAGGGGAAGTGTAAAGGGTGGTACACAAGTCGAAAATGGTATAACCACACAATACATGATTCTCACACACACACACACACACACACACACACACACACACACACACACACACACACACACACACACACACACACACACACACACACACATCAGTATTGGGATGAGAACTCCTTCCTATCTAGGTATGTCTACTATAGTGTTATGCGGTTGTCAGATGTGCAATACAGCTTATACAATTTCACCTAGTCCAAAGGTACTTTTAAGGTGAATGACATCAACAGGACTACTGCATTGGAGTAAGAGGAAGTGTAAAAGGTGGTACACAAATCAAAATGGTATAACCCACGCAGTACATCATTCTTACCCACTCACACTGACTTGCCAGTATTGAGATTAGAACCCCTGGCCTATCCAGTTATTTGCACTATAGTGTTACACAGTTTATGTATGCACTACAGAGCTTACTGGACTTACAACTGGCCAAAGGTGCTGATAACTGCACAACTGAGTTAAATTAGTACAGGTGCCAGGAAGTCTGCCTTCAGTTTTCCCATACATTTTGCTAGTTCTTTCTGTCTTACACTTCAAATAGCATCATAACTTTGCATTTCAACAGGTTATAGTATCAATAAGTGTATCAGAACTGGGAGCCATCAGTAATACTCATTCGTCATGGAATTAGCTCCAGTACTTACTACATATGACCACCTCTCCTGACATGATTGAAGTGTGGTTTTCTGTGCTTTCACTCATTAACCTGGTGCACTTGTCCATTCTGAGGCACTGTTGCAACTGCCTCATGTACACAGACAACCCTCTCCTGTAAAGTTCAAACACTCAGACCAGTGAGAGTTACACCTATATCACCAAATGTGGAACTATGCACTCTCCAGCAAAGATTGGACTAGCTGGTAAAGAGGATGTGCTTAGCACTTGCACCACACTATGTGGACCACATAGCTCGCCACAACACCCACTATGACAGCCCTGACAGATACTGAAAAGACATGCACCCACCTTCACAGAGGCACTCAATGGACATTTACACAAACAGCACAGACCAGTAAGAAAGGCACCCACTTGGACACCACAACATAAAACATGCTAAAGGACACATATATCACCTACACAATATGCCCCTCAATCTAATCTCCTAAGGCTGACCACCTTGCACAATACAGTGATCATGGGTGACTCAGTCCTGCGGCACACAGATGTCCCACTCACTATGTTGATTATGGAGGAGGTAACTGCCTAATTGTCTATCACGTGCTAGCATCCAACACATGACACACCCAGGCAAGCCACTCCACAACATCTAGAAGTATCACTCTGTCATCATCCATGTGGGTGTGAATGACCTGAGACACAACTCCCTGGGCTACATGACAAGAGACATAGTTGAACACTCAAATTATGTGGTCCAGGGAGGTGTGACAGTAGCCCTGAGCAGTATACTGCTGTCACCCAGGATGATGCTGCAGTACTATCAACAGATTATTTATTGCAACATTGGCTTACGTGTTGTGTGTCATTCTCAGGGGATCCATTATCTCTCTGCTTGGGATAACATGATTGATAGACCTCAATGCCTTGGCAGAGATGTCCTAAATCTGTCAGTCCTGGGTTTACAGGTACAGAGTAAGTGTCTTGTCACCCCTATAGTGCCTTATTAGTCAGTGTTCCAAACCAAATTACCACCATAACAGCTAGACATGTATGCAATCTGCTGCTGCTCAACAGTAGACATCTAACTGTCAAAATGCAGTCACTCAAAGCACTCCTCAGAGTAGAGGACATTGACATTTGTGCTGTTTTTGCACTAACAGGCTATAATGCATTCCACAGCTGTCAGCACCAAAACATGGACCACACCTCCACAGGTGGTGTTGTGTCCATATCCATAATGGATATGCACACCTCCAGACTAGTATACCCTAATAATGCATCAGAGGTACTTCCAGTAAAAATGACTTTGGGGAATACTGCAATCCACACCATAGCCTGCTATCGGTCCCCAGCTATGTTCCTAGATTGTCAATGCACATTCCTTAACACCCTCGCATCTATGAAGTTCCAGCCCAACACTGACATAGTAAGAGACTTCAACTACTCCTCCATCACCTGGGGAAAGTAGTCAAGCACCAGTACACTGGCCCAGTGCTTCATGGAATTCATCAGGTCCAATGGCCTGGACTGGCTCATACTGACGCCCAGTAGAGGATGCAAATAACCTTGACCTGTGTTGATTATTTACATATGGGACTGTTGCTCAACCACAGTTGTCAATCCCTACTTGGACAGATCAAAACATGATGTCATTAACATGGAGTTCAACATCCCACCCACACCTCCCACAAATGCAACCACCTTGCAAAACCTCTCAAATGCTGACATTGCAGTCATAAAAACAGGGGTGGATGACTTCACTGCACCCATGCTAATGGGAAATAGCTGCATGACTGTCGCATCCTACACATATGCACTGCACAGACATGTACATAGATGCATGGTACTAGCCATAGTTAAGAAAACACAGACAATGTCCTTCAAAAACTGGAATCCATTGTGATGGTCCCCTGCCATTACTAATGTGTACAACAGAAGGAGTACACTGTTGCAGAAAATGGTGTTGTCCCAAGACTGGTGAACCCCCTTATTAGCCTCAAACACAACTTGGGATCCCTCATGGAATCACCTACAGGCAGCTATGAAGGCAGATTTACAGCAGACACTGATGACAATCACAAAAGCCTTTGATAGTTACATCAACAACCTCCACAGCAATAACCACAAGTGTTTTGAGATACTGCACACTGCTGATTCATATCCTGACACAACAGATATTGGCCACAGTCTTGCCAACACATTCAGTGCCAACTTTACCCCTTTCCCTGCCAAGGGGATGATTACAATGGCAGAAGAAATCCAGCCACTGAGCATTACTGCAGGCCAGGTTAGACCTGCATTGTCCACAGGCAAGGATACAGCTTCCATGGGACCTTAACATATCTGTGGTTGTGTTCTACATGACATACAAAGAGACCTGGCACCACATCTGTGTGCTCTGACCAGAGCACATCTGTGTGCTCTGGTCAGTCACAGCCTCACCTCAGGCTTTCTCCTTCCAAAATGGCACACTGCTACAGTCAACCCTCTCCATGAAGGGGTAGCATCTATAGACCCTGGGGATTATTTGGGCCTTACCCTGACAAGTCTACTATGCACAGGTATGGGTGCATCATCAGGGACCTGATTGACCAAGATATGAGTGATCTAACTCTGGACCCCACACAGTTTGGCTTTGTGAATGACACATCATGCCAGCTCAACCTGCTTGACATCTTTCAGTACGTCACCAGGGCTGTGTATGACAGTAAGGCACTGCATATAGCCTACCTCAGTCTGGCCAAGGCTTCTGATACCATTCCTCAGTCAGGGATTATTGGCAAGCACAACAAACTAGGCATCAACTCATATATCAGTGGGGGGTTTGCAAATTGGTTCACAGTACACACAGTGTTACAGTGGCAAACTCCAAGTCAGACTGTAAAGCAGTCACAAGTTGAGTCCCACAAGGATCAGTACTGGATAGTGTCCTGTACAGCATCAACCTCTCAGGAGTCCATTGCAACACAGACAAACTCTGGCTGACAGAGTTCACAGAGGACTGCAAGCTGAGAGTTATCATGAACTCCACAAGTGATAGTGACACCCCACAGAAATGCCTCAGTGGCACCAATGAGTGGTGTGGAAACCATGGACAGAAGTTTAACACTACAAAATGCATCATCATCCCCTTTGGTAAAACACACAGTTCCCAGTAAGTTCTATATCAATAGGAGCCCAATGAACACTGTAGGCATTATAAGAGATCTGTGGACACAGGTTGACAGCAACTCCTCCTTCAAGCACCACATTGCCACTGTGGTCAGGAAGTCCTTCAATATGGTACATTGCATTACCAAGGGTTTTGCATCTAGGAAGACAGAGGTAATGATCTCTGTCTAATATTCTCTCATTAGACCACTCCCCAAATATTATGGACCATTTGTCATGTACCTCACTAGACAGGTGATACAGCTGGAGAAGCCACAGAAGCACCTCATAAAGGGGTTCCTAGTGATTAAACACACATCCTACACAGACAGACTCATAAGACCCAAGCTATTCTCTGTGTCATATCACCTAATTAGCAACTATCTGTGCTTGATTTACAAAGCCATGTCTGACCCAGCTGGTGTAGAAATTCTAGATATGAATCCATCCACACCACACACTGTAGAGACCTCTACCTCAGTACCACAATCACCACAACATGCTGGTAGGACAGGTCCCTCACCAAGAGACTGCACATGCCCTGGAATACACTTCCCATTACATGTCATGCAGCGCACCTAGCTGACCCTGTTCCAGAGAGACCTTGATGAGTGAATGGGTAATAGACAGTTCAACTCAATGATCACTGCAGTGACTATACTTGATACAGGCACTGGGGCTTAACATTGGGTGGCACAATTGCAGGGCCCTTCTATGTGCTAGGCTTGTTAAGGCTCCTGGGCCATTACCTACTGTACACTTGTGAACATATAAAGGGAATGACATCAGCAAGACTGATAAAGTAGTGCAGTGGGTGTTAAACTTATCAAAATAATTTGTCCTACATATACATCTACACACTTGCCAGATGTAAGAGTAGAACCCCTACCTAACTAGTGCTTTGTACCATAGTGTTACACAGTTACCGCACGCACTACAGAGCTTACTGGGCTGATAGCTGGCCAAAGCTGTTGATATGGGGAATGTCATCAGCAGGACTGATAAAGAAGGGCAGTGGGTGAGAAACGTATCAAAACACTTCTACTTACAAACATACATACCCACACAGACATTTGCTGTATACAAGAGTAGAGCCCTTGCCAAACTAGTCATTTGTACTACAGTGTTAAGAATTTATCACATGCACTACTGAGACTACAGGGCTCATAGCTGGCCAAGATTGCTAATAAGGGGCTGACATCATCTGGACTGATAAGGTGGGGCACTGCGAAGTGTCGTGGGTGGGAATGTCATAAAACTGTTTCACCTATAAACAAAGAAAATCACAACTCCCTCAGTCTTGAACACACAACTGTCACACACACACACACACACACACACACACACACACACACACACACACACACACACACACACACACACACTTCTACATTTGCCAGCACTGAGATTAGAACTTCTACCTAACTAGTTATTTTCACTATCATGTTACACAGTTATCACACATGCCGCAGAGCTTATGGGGCTGAAGCCTGATGGAAGGCACTTCTAAGATGACTGATATCTGCAGGACTGCTAAAGAAGGGAATGGGGAAGTGCACTGGGTTGGAATGGACCCATTTATATTTGCCAGGACTAAGACTAGAACACATACCTAATTAGTTATTTGTATTTTCATGTTAGACAGCTATCACATGCACCACATAGCTTATGGGGCGGTGTTTAACAAAAGTGACTTATATGGTGACAGACATCTTCAGGACTGCTAAGGTGGGTCAATGGAAAGTGCACTGGGTGGGGAAGGGGTATTCATTCCTAGATCCTACTGTCATTTCTTTAAGTGCATGAGCATGCCCAGTATGTCCTTCTATAGTACATGTGGGACTCCATTCCAGGGATTGTTGTACTCCAGTTTGGTTTGTTTTGTGCTACAGCCATACCTCTCTACCTGTTGGTGCAGAATATCTGAAGATAGCCTATCTAATTGTGGGGACAATGGGCCATACAATGATTGTGACAATTTATCTCAGTAATGTATGGTTTACTAGGGTTACAGGGCTTGTTTTAGCAGACATCTGTCATATATGCCATTTGACACTGTCATGTATTGTTTCAGTACCTGGTGACATACCTCCTCAAATCATCACAATGATTTACCAGAGGAATACAGGATGGATGATGCACACACAAGGTTTATGGTCCAAATGCTATGCATTCTTGCACAATCCAGCCTGTTGAGGGGTATGCCTACAAGCAATTGACTGTTGGTGCTGTGGAAATGGTCCAGCACCTTCGTGATATATTACAATGGTGGACTCTCTGTGCATTTATGTTCTGGCCTGGTCTGATTTCCAGTCTACAGTTGGGAAATTTAAGTTAGGATCAGGGTGACAGGCAGACTCCAGATAGATTTATAGGGGATAGGATATGTGGGGGAGGGGTGTCCTGGGCAGATTTGTTTGCCTATAGCTACTTGTACTTTGCATTGGATCTTGTCAATGGTTGAATGCACTTGGAGGCTCTTGTGTATGTCAGACTGTTTGACCAGCCTGGAGATGTGTGTTTGTCACACATATATGTATGGCCCACCTCATTTTGCTTGGATGGCCACATGTTGGGTCAGGATGTTGCATGGGATGAGTGATCAGGGAGGGATGTGTTACGCCCCACCATAGCTGTGGCCCAGGGTTCTCTGGGTGCAGACATGTCACCATCTTCCAGGGTTAGGCCTACCTGCAGTGAGTGCATTCCCATGTTTAAACTCCTAGCCCTGCCTGTCAACTGTACAGAGCATCACAGAATGTCCACATCCATGACCCATATATCTTGTTGGTTACCCAAACAAGTGTGGTTTTCCAGCAAAAGTATTTTGCAAGTCAGTCAGGGTTGAAGGCAGATATTACTGACAGTTGACATTGCAGTTTCAGACTCCGTACCCATCAGACATTCTACACTACTACAAATCATTCCATCAACTTTATAATATTATTAGAGCAGTATTTCACAGGTGTCCTTCTCTTTTGGATCTTCATCACCCCATTATTCATGATTCCTGGCTCCATGAGGCTGGCAGGTTTGCTCCTAGCAGGTGTCAGCATGGTCTTCTTTGCATTTTGTGGACTGTGTTATGTTGGTGTTATGGACCCCATGACACTCCCTAAAGGGGCACGGTGAGTGAGGCATAGGCATTTGCCAACATCCTGTAGGTCAGGTGTGACAGATGCAGGCCATCTGTAGCAGGGCAGTGCATTCAGCTAATCATATGTTCCCAGGCTGCCAGAAGGAGACACCACGGGATGGCACCAGTAAGTTTACTGTGGGTGTTATTGACAATTGTTTTCTGTTGCTATTGTGCCATCACTCTGGGTGACAGCTGGATGCTGCTTAGGTCTAGGAATGTATTAATGCATTTCTATAGGACTATGGAGGGGGTGACATGACTATACACAATACACATCTGCACAAACTCTGCTGATATTTGTTTACAATTTTGGTCTCATGTAGCATAGTGGTGTGCCCTATCTTTCAGAGTACAGGAATAACAGTATCAAACATAGATCAGATTGTTCTGGCATAGACATTTGTAGTTTCAGACTTCTTACCTTTCAGAGCCATATTGCCACTGCCAGACCTGCTGTGATATCACTGTGCAAAAATCTGTGGGTGGGGATTTCATGGATGTCGCCATGTGGGGGCCTTTGCCAGGTATTTCTGTATGGTTGTCTACAGCTGATCTGCTGTGTGGGGTTGGTGGTGTGTATGGGACCCCCACTCTGACATCCATGCATGTGCCCTATGCCCCCCAGTTATTTGGTTTACCACATATACTGCAATGGTAATTGTCGAATATGGCAGTACTGCATGGTGTGGGTAGGGCAGTACTGGGGATACACATCCTGCTGTCCCACAGAGCTGTCAGTTGTCTGCTACTATCTCAGTTAGCCACCCCATTCCCTTACATGCTTGAGCAATATCATAGATATGCTCTCAGTAAATTCCACTCCATTACTTTAATTTGTTATAGAGACTGGCTTACCTTGTGCCTGCAACTGTTGTGAGGGTGGTGCTTAAGGGATGACTATGTCGGATGCACACAATACACTGCCTTTACATGGTCAGTTACAGGGGGTGTGATTTTTGGCATCCATTTTACTGTGTGTGCAAGCCAGACAGAGAGAGATCAGTCCCTGGGCCCCTACAGCATCAGTGTGTGTGCTATGCATTGTCTCTTTGCCAAGGCCAGTGCATACTGGGCTCACCTCCTTCTGCCTACAGGGGTAGGCTCAGGATGTTCCTCCTCCAGGTCCCTTTGTGCCTGTGGAGGCCTTGGCAGTGGTGGGGGACTGTGTGGCTCTTCCCCATTTTGTTCCTGCTGCAGCTGTTTCCTCAGGATCATATTATGTAGCATGTGACATACTATCACCATGTGTGCACATGTGGCTGGAGAGTACTGAAAGGCTCCACCGGATATGTCAAGGCAGCAGAACTGTGACTTGAGCATCCCAAACACATGCTCTATAATGATCCTGGTTTGTGCATGTGCCTCATTATGGCATTCTTGTGTGGGTCTGTGTGCATTTCTGATGGGTGTCATCATCCATGGTTCCAGTGCATAGCCAGCATCCCCCACTAAATGGGCATATAGGATGTCCCCCCTAACAAACCGCTGATACAGCTGTGAGGAATGCCAGATATGGGAGTTGTGATAGCATCCAGGGCAGCCAGCACACACACATTCATTATAATGCCCTGGGCATCACACATGACCTGGCAGTTGATGGAGTGGAACCCATTGCAGTTTATGTAGACCCTAACCTGGTCACCAGGTGGTGCTTTGATGAGGATGTGCATGCAGTCTATGGCACCCAGTATCTCCAGGTAGTCTGCTACATGATGGAAGAGATGCATATTGTGGGCCAGCTCCTCACGGGTGGTGGGGAATTTAATATGCTCCTCGGCATGTGGTCATATGGCATCCAGGAACTGGTGGAGTATCCTGGATGCAGATGCCTGTGAGACCCCCATGTTATCCCCAGTTGGTCTTTGGAAAGTACCTGTACCTAGTATTCTTAGAGCTACACATACCTTGGTATCCACTGGGATGGGTTCCTCTCTGTTTTTTCTGGATGTGAGGTGAGGCCAGCACAGCTCCACAATCTGCTGCAGTATGTCCCTGTCCACCCTGTAGCACTCTACTATCTCCAGATCATGTAGCCCCTGGTAGGTTACCCTGGGCCTGAACATTCTTCTCCTCCTCTTCATAAGTCTGGGGCAGTTGTCAGCATTGCCCTCTTCACCACCCTCAGCCTATTGCACATACTGATGTATGAGAGTGACAGCAGCCCCCAACATTTTGTTAGTTTTGTCAGGTAAAATTTCCCCATATGTGTACACCAGTGATGTAGTTTGTGGAAAAAAACAGACTGAAAGGTGTTTGCATTGTTTATAGTGATGTGCTACAGATGCTGCCTCTGTGATTGGCTGAGTATGATACCTTCTACCTGCCAGCTCTATTACTTGTATTTGAGTGCCTCTATTCTGCTATGTCCCTTTTTGTTCTTGTTCCACTTGTCATTTCCTGTATTGTTTAAAATTATGTGGTTTAAATCCCAGTGTGCGTCACACACACACCCATTTAGGCAAGGAAAACAAAACTATACAGCCTCGTTCACACTCCCTTGCTTACATATACACAGTGCTGCCATTTCTTGTTTTTTTTTTTTTGGTTTAAGTCCCAGTGCGCGCCATACAAAACCGTTTAGCTAAGTTAAACACATTTTAGTAGAAATATCCCTCCTTGGATGCGAACACGTTCTTCGTTTCATGGTGTAAGACATTTCAGCCTCAGACACACACCCTTGCTTAGCTGTCCTTAGCTAAGTGCAAATCTGAGCAACTCAGCTCCAATGTGCTTACAGCAACCATGATACGCCCCTTTTCATGTTAGTTGCCTCCTGCCTACACGATCCTGTTCTTCCACCTACACACCTGTTCTAGCACCTACACTGTTAGGTGTAGGTTTTGGACTTAGAATATTTTGTGATTCAGTAAATTTTCCCTCATTTGCATACCCCACTGCCTTAGTCCATAGATACTGCACTGACACGGAGCCTTTCTTCTTGACAACCACTGTCCCCTGGTATTATTTTGATTCTGCATGCCATAGATTATAATGGCAAAATGCAGATTTTTTTTAAACTTGGGTTTTCACATTTGTTTTAATTTTCAGCACAGTCTTGTTTGCCTGCCACTGCGCTATGCTTAAACAGCTGGGATTGGCCACAAACAAAAATATTTTATATTAAAATTAAACATTTATTCATACCAATGGCCATATATTTGGCCATTGGCATGCCCACAGATGTGAATACATGCTTTTATTTGTGCTGGCATGCCTCCATTTTCTTTTTTGCAGAAATATGTTCAGTTAGTAACTGAACACATTTTTGCACTGACACTGTTCCTGCATGGAGACCTGGCAGCTTCCTGGATCTCTAATTCACCTCATTTGTATGGTTTTCACCAGAAAATGAGGTGATTAGCATGCCGCATGGTCTTCCATGCAAGAACAGTATAGCCAGGCTCGTGCATGTCGGATCAGCGGTTTGCTGAATCGCTCTGTGGCCGAACACAGTGCAGGAGCTGCTACACTGTTCCTGCATGGAGTTCTAGCTTTCATGAATCCTGAGAATACTCTCTGCAGTCACTGTTCTATGGATATTAAGAGTACACTGTGCTACAGGCACACTCTGCAGTCATTGTATGATGATATTAAGAGGTGAGTGTTACATATGCACATTATGCAGTCCACGAACTATGGTTATTATGAATAAAGTGTGTCACAAGCACTCTCTGCAGTGACTGTACCATGGATATTAAGAGAAGAGTGTGACACATGCACTGTCTCCAGTCACTGTGGTATGAAAATTAAGTGTACAGTGTGCCACAAGCATTCTCTGTCATCCCTGTGCTATGGATATTAAGTTTAGTGGCAGATATGTACTCTCTGTAGTCACCATACTATGGATATATGGAGTAAAGTGTGCCATTTGCACTTTCTGCAGTCATTGTTCTATGGATATTAAGAATACATTGTGTGACATGCACTGTCTGAATAACCATGTTATGGATCTTAAGAGTACAATTGGGCCATAGACACTCTCTGCAGTCACTGAACTATTCATATTAAGAGTACAGTGTTACACAGGCACTCTCTACAATCACCGTACTAAGAATATTAAGATTACAGTGTTAAACATGCACTGTCTGCACCACACACACTCCCTGCAGTTACTGTGCTATGGATATTAAGGGTACAGTCTTACACATGTACAGTCTGAAGTCACAGAACTGTGGCTAATAAGATTACAGTGTTCCACGTGTACTTTTTGCATTTACTGTATTATGGAAATTTAGAGTACACTATGCCACACGCACGCTCTACAGGCATTGTACTATCGCTATTAAGAGTAAAATGTTATACCAGCAATCTATGTATTCAATGCATTATGGGCATTAAGACTATAGCTGTGCCACACACACTCTCTACACTCACATTACTGTGGGTAGTAAAAGTACAATGTGCCATACTCACACTCTGCAGTCAGTGTACTATGCATATTAAGCGTACAGTGTCACACATACACTTTTTGCAGTCACTGTACTAAGCATAGAAAGAGAACAGTGTGCAATCACTATACTAAGGATACTAACAGTACATTGTTACATGTTTACTCACTGCAGTCATTCTACTATGCACATTAAGAGTACAGTTTGTCCCATGCACCCTCTTTTGTTGCAGTACCATAGATATTAAGAACACAGTGTTACACACACACTCATGCTGCATCACTGTACTATGGCTATAGAGTGTGCAACATGCACTCTCTTCAGTCACCTTACAATGGCTATTTAGAGTACAGTGTGCCACAAATACTCCTTGTAGTCACTATACTATGAATATTAACAGTACAGGGTGACACACACACTCTCTGGAGTCACTGTTTTAAGGTCATTAATACTACAGTTTGCCATAAGCACTCTGCAGTCACTGTATTGTGGACATTAAGAGTATAGAGTGCCACACATCCTCTCTGCAGTCACTGTATAATGGATGTTGAGAGTAGTGTATTACAAATATAGTTACTGCAGTCACATCATTATGGATATTAAGAGTATGGTGTGCCACATGCAATCTATGTAGTCACTGTACTATGTATATTAAGATTACAGTGTTACACATCAACTGTCTGCAGTCAGTATGATAAGGATATTAAGAGTACTGTGTTATACATGTACTCTATGCAGTCACTGTGCTGTGGATATTAACAGCACAGTGTTCCATGCACACATACCCTGCAGTCACTGTACTACAGATATTAAGAGTACCGTGATATACAGGCAATCTTTGCATTCACTGTATTATAGATATTATGAGTACAGTGTGAGACATGCATTCTCTGCAATCACTGTTCTATGGCTTTGAAAGAGTATTGTGTTATGCATGTAGTCTCTACAGTCACTGTACTATGGATATTTAGAGGACAGTGTGAGTACTATTGATATAACAAGAACATACTATTGATATAACAAGAACAATGTTACACATTTACTGTCTGAAGTCAATGTACTATGGGTATTAAGAGTACAGTGTGCCACATGCACTTTCTGTAGTTACTGACCTATGGATACTGTGCTGTCCCTCCTCTGCGCCAGTGATCAAGGAGTCTCAGTCATCACCATGGACACCAGTGAGGGACATTCACTTGGAATAAAAATGGGTATACACAGTATTTCTAGGTGCAGCTCTCTTCACCAAGCAGAGTTTCCCTTAAGGGCACACAGGGAACACTCCCACACTGGGACTGGGTTTTCCTCTCTCTCTCCAGGGTCCAAATAAGACCCCACACTGACCACAGCTGTATAGTTGAGTCCTCAGCTGAGTGTTCCAAGCCAAGTCTTCCACCATCCTCTCTGTTTAACCAGTACTCTGTGTCCCTGCTCCAAGTAGCAGACACACACTCTCTTTGAAATTTGATTTTCATGTATACATGCACCTGGGAAAGGCTGGCACAGATTCACTCCCTCTGCTACTCTTTGCCCAGAATATAAGGTAGTTGCACTGCCAACAGCCAGCCGCTCTAAGACTCTTACAATGGTAGTCAATTATACTGAGCAAAATTAATGCTAATACAAATTGTAGTGTTTGACCAATGCAGCAAGGCTTTCAGAAGTGGCCACAGTGTCACCAAATAAATATAAGTACTCTCCAAGCTTAAAATTCTCCAAAAGACCAAACACAATGAAAAGTTTAAATATATTTAGTAATAAATAATAAAAGAGCATGGAATATCTATTTACAATAAACACCAGAGTTTCAATCACAGGAAATTTATTTATTTTATTTTATTTTATTTAACATTTGTTGACCGAGAAAGTCCGACTAGGTTCCACAGATCCTGTTTTCAGTGGAGGCCCGGGGAGAAATGCTCCAGAAGCATGTCTTTAGAATATTAAAAACATGGATGGGAAGATTGACACGGATGCAGAAAAACAATATTTAACTAATCTCACAATATTTTCCTGACTGATCTAAAGAATTACTGTTTCTTACTTAATTAATACATCAAGGTAAGTTGAAGTGGGTGAGTAGATTTTTCAGTTCCAAAACAGAAAACTCATCTAGTATTAAAACATCATTTCAGTGCTGGATTACACAATGACATCATATACATTTGGTCACCTGACTTTTGTTTTCACACTGCCTCTTTCCTAAAAACTAAACCAGAATCTAGCACATGTGTGTCATAATAAATACACATAGAGCTTTGGTAAGATGTGTTATAGCATCTGAAAGCTATAAAACCCTTTCAAAAAATTCCTCCCTTCCAGGGCAGCAATTAGTTCAACCCTAACAACAGTACAGTAGGATTCCTAGTCCTGGTTTTCACAGACATTTTGTCTCTGGCTGTAATCAGAACTGTAAGATACAAGCTTTATGGCATAAACCAAATAATTTAATTTCAGACTATTTTTCAAAGTTAGCTTGACTGAGAACAATCTCTTCTCTTTCAGTATCCTATGTTACAATAGATTTATTTCAACAGTTACAATACAGTATGACATACAGGAGTATTTATTTTCTGTCCAGCAGAACCCATTGATGGTATATTTTTAACACAAGCAGCTTTACAAATACATTTTCAACACAAGCAGCTATACAAATCAGTTTGATATACAAATGACATATAATTCTTTACAAAACTCCAGATAACTATCCTGGCATATGTTACACTTCCACTGCCTTACTTCTCCTGGCATAGCTAGCTGTACCTCCCATCATCACAGATATTAATAGTTCACTGTGGTGAATGTTCTCTTTACAGTCAGAGTTCTATGAATATAAAGAGTACACTGTAACTCATGCACTGTTTGGAGTCACTGTACCATGGATATTAACAGTATACTGTTACACATGTTCTTTCTGTAGCCACTTCTGTATGGATATTAACAGTACAGTGTGACACATGCTGTCTGCAGTCACAATACAATGACTATTAAAATTACAGTTTCACTCCTGTACTCTTTGTAGTCTCTGTAATATGGATATTAGCAACATAGTATCCCAAACACAATCTTTGCAATCATAGTAGTATGAATATGAGAGTACAGTGTTACGCACTCACTCCCTGCACTCACTGTACTATGGATATTAAGACTATAGTGTTACAGATGTATTCTTTGGAGTCACATTACCATGGATATTAAGAATACACTGAGCCAAATGCACTTTCTACACTTACTGAACTATGGATATTAAGAGTACAGTGTGCCAAATGCACTTTCTACAGTTACTGTACAATGGATAATAATAGTACAGTATGCCACATGCAGTATTTGCTGTCCCAGAACAATGGATGCAAAGAGTACAGTGTACCACATGCACTTTCTGCAGTCATTGTACTATGGATATTAAAATTACAGTGTGCCAAATGCACTTTCTGCAGTCACTGTACCTTGAATATTGAGTACAGTGTGCCACATGCACCTTCTTCAGTCACTGTACTATGGATATTAAGAGGACAGTGTAACACATGTACTGTCTCCAGTCACTGTATTATGGATGTTCATAAATTCATCAGAGAATACTAGGCTAACAGCTCAAGAACCCTTATAAGCCTAGTCAGTTGCATTCATATTTTACCCAATTTTCTATTCCTAGAAGAAGATTACAAGGCTCACCAAGTGGGTTTTGATATTTTTTTACAGAATGCCTCAGTCCATAAGGGACCTGAGCATGATCCTATTAGTGAATTTTGGATTTCACATCTATTGGCACAATCTGTATTTGTAGATGGCTGGGGAAGGACTCTGCTTAATGTGAATTAGAAGCCTATCCCTGAGGAGGGGCAATATCTGGGACACATATCTCTCTCTTTCTCCAGCATGATCTATTCATGTTAGAGATCAAATCCTTGGACAGGGTAATCCTCATGCAGTTAGTTTTGTGAAAATGCAACATTTTCATCAGAGTTGGGTCAGAGACTGCCTTGTAGATCAGGCATAGATCATCCCTCAGGAATCAGTAGGAAATTGAATGACTAATAGAGCTTTTAATCGATCCATATATGACATGATAATAATAGCCTCTTTTTTTTTTTTTATGAGAAACCTCTAAGGATCCTCCAGTATTTGCATATGCCTGTGACGTACTATTGGTCGGATGACGGCCAGCTACAGTGGTGCTATGACATCCTTAGATCTGAATGCCATGCTCTTACATATAAGCTAAGCCGCATAGAAGGATTTCCTCACCAGCATGGACACATGCTTGTCAAAGTTTAGATTACTATTGATCTGAGTAGCCAGATCATTCGCCACTGGGTCCACTTTTATGGGTTGCTATCAATGTTGTAATTTTGCAGGGGAATTTGATTTCCCAAAGCATATTATTATGCACGTCTTCACATTTAGTTTGCTGCCATGGCTCTGACGCCAGTCATAAGTCTGCATCAGTCTTTTCTGTAGGATATCAGCATTGTTTAGGGAATCATTGATTGTCCCCAACTTGCAGTCATCAACAAACTTAGTCAGTCAAAGGCCTTCTACACTTGCCCTGACATCTGAGAAGTATATCCCAAATAAGAGGGAGCCCAGCACTGAGCCCTGTGGTACTCCACTGGTGACTGCTGTCTTGCTGGATGTGGATTCCTCCACTCTAATAACATGTGGCCAATCCATTAGCCCTTTGCCTATCCATCTGGTGATGTAGAGGTTTATGCCCAATTTTGTAAGTATATCTATAATACTTGAGTGGCATACTCTTTCAAATGCTGCCTTGGCCAGGTCAAGACAGCTGGTATGCACTGACTTACCCTCATCTATGGCCTTGACAACTTTCTCAAACAAGTTCACCAGATTAAACAGGCAGGACCTGCTCTTGACAAAGCTAAACTGGGTCTGGTCTAGAATCTGGAGATTTCCTATGTCATTGTTAATCAGGTCCGTGATTATCCTTTTTAGAGAATTGTATATGAGGCTAGTCAGATTTATGGGTTGGTAGTTTCCTGGGTCTTTTGATGGTCCCCCTTGTGCAGAAGGATGACTGTTGCTGTCCTTTACTCTATTGGGACAAAGCCTGTCTGGGGACTCTGGTTAAATAGAGATCCGAGTGGGTCTGTTAAGTCATATTTCAAGATATTTAATATGCACCTTGGGATTACATTAGGGCTTACTGATGCAGTGTTTCTAGCTTTAGAGATTGCAGTAATGACCTTTACTTTTGTGAAAAGAGGCAAAGGAATGGTAGGAGGCATATCATGGGAGTGACCGGAGGTGATGAGGGGGTGAAATTTGAACTGAATTTATCAGCCAGCAGGCTTGCTATTTCTTCTGGTTGAGTATAGGTAGTGCCATCTACAGCCATCTCAACACATTGTTGAGTCTTTCCCTTAAGAGTTCAGACATAAAAAATGTGTTGTGGTTATCCTTTGCTTGGGAGGCTATGTTAGTCTTTTATTTAGCTTTTGAAGACTTGACTAGTTCTCTGATTTGCCTGATGAGATTAATGAGGGATTTATTTCTCTGTTGTACACCCCCTCTTACTTCTAGACAGCAATTTATTCCTTTTGTTTTACAGTCTATTTATGCCAGGGGTCTACAGGGCTGACTTGTTATCCAGTTAGACCTGGGTTTAGTTTGGCCGGGAAATGCTGTTTCTATTCAGTTGTTTAAGTGGTTGTACAATGCATTTGTGTATACTTCTGCATAGGCCTCCATGGTTTCAGGGTTAGAGGGAGTTTTAAAATTACTTGTGCTATAATTTAATAGAAGGCAATTTGCCTTGGAAAAATACTTTAGGGTTTTAGGGTTTGATGGGGGTTTTCCCATTATATTTATTCTTCACCTAGGCTGCATTTGCAAATAATCTGATGTGATCAGTTTACTACATCAGTAAACAAACTTACTAACTTACTAACTGACTTTTGATTTGAGGGGAGTGCAAGATCAGGGAACTGAACAGGCAGGACACCTGACAACCTAGGTGTGGTTTTGCATTGCACTGTGGATATTAATAGTACAATCTCTTTATCATAGTACTGTGGCTATTAAAAGTACATAGTGCTACATGCAGTCACTGCAATCACTGTACCAGGTAAGTTAAGAGTACAGAGTGCTACATGCATTGTCTGCATTTTTGCACTATGGACATTAAGAGTACAGTGTGTCACACAAACACTTTCTGCAGTCACTGTACTATGGATATTAAGAGTAGAGTGTTATATGTTGCACTCTCTGCAGTCATTGTATACTATGGATATTAAAAGTACAGTGTGCCACATGTACTCTCTGCATAAGATCATAGGAGATTACTAGGCTATTGGCCCTGGGGCCCTTAAAACCCTAGCCAATAATTTATCTCATGTTCCAACAAGTCAGCACCCTATGCCACTGTCCAGTAGGGACATAGGTGGAATCCAAGGGGCGTATTTTCTGTTTCCCATCCAGTTATCCAGGTTGCACTTAAAAAGGGTTAATAAGGTACTTTGCTTGATGTGGAGAGGGAGTCTATTCCACAAAATGGGAAGTCTCAGGGACACAAATCTGTCCCACCAAGAAGTCCTATTGATATCACAGACCAGATAGAGGTCGCGCATGCGGGTTACTCTACTGGAGCTTGACTTGCTGATATGCAGCAGTCCCATCAAGGTGGGGTCTGAGATTGCTTTGTGTGCCAGACAGAGGTCACCTCAGAGAAGTTTGTAGGAGACTGAGCAGAGGGACAGGGTCTTTAGCCTTTCTGTATAGGGTAGAGATTTGAGACCCTAGATTCTCCTGGTGAGGCACCTCTGTGGTCTCTTCAGCTGCTGTATATGCCTTGTGAGGTACATGCCAAAAGGGGTTTTGTACTCAATAATGGGCATTTTAAGGGAAGAATACAGGGATGTTATGACCACCTTGTCCCTGGATGAGATACCCTTACTAATGAGATGGGCCATTTAGAAAGCTTTCCATACAATGGAGGCAAAATGGTGGTCAAAAATAATTTTGTTATCAACCTGGATACTCAAGTCCCTCATGACTGATTCATGCTTAGGACCTTATTATCAGTGTGATAATTTGTGGGGATGTGTCTCTCCTAAAGGGGGTGATGATGCATTTTTTGGCATTCGATTTGAGGCCATGTTTCTGGTACCAGTCATTTGTTTGGTTGAGACCCTCTTGAAGGATGTCCACATCACTAGGGGAATTGATGACAGCACCTAGCTGGCAGTCATCTGCAAACTTGGTCAGCCATAGCCCACTGGTTTGGGCCTGCACCTCATAAAAGTATATCGCAAACAGCAGAGGCCCCAAGACCAATCCCTGGGGTGCACCACTCATTACTGATATACTGCTTGAGGTGGCTTTCCCTATTTTGATTATGTGGGTTCTATCAGTGAGCCAGTCTGCAACCCATCTGGTAACATATGAATTGATGCCTAGTTGAGAGAGTTTATCTATTATACCTGAGTGAGGAATAGTATCGAAGGCTTTGGCCAGGTCAAAGTAGGCAGTGTGCACCATCCTCCCCTCATCCATGGCCTTGCTGACCGTCTCAAAGAAGATGAACAAATTTAACAGGCGTGACCTCCCCTTGATGAAGCCAAATCAAGTAGGATCGAGTGTCTGGAGGTTGCCAATTTTCTTGTTAATGAGGTCCATGATAATCCACTCCATGGCCTTGCAGATCAGGCTTGTTAGGCTGATAGGCCTATAATTTCCTGGATCGATGAATGCTCCACCTTTGTGTAAAGGGATGACATGGCTGACCTTTGCTCAGCTGGGATGAAGCCGGTACTCAGGCTTTGGTTGAATAGGGTACCTTATGGTGCTGCAAGTTCCTGCCAGAGTTCATGTAGCATGCAGCCTGAGATGTTATCAGGTCCCATGGAGGCTGTATTTTTTGCCTTTGAGAGGGCAGTGACAACTTGCTCCATAGAGATAAGGGAGGGGCAGACACTGGGGATGTCCTGTTTTACTGATGGGGGGGCAGAGGGGTGAAGTTTTCACTGAAACTGTCTGTCAGCAGGTTGGCTATATCTACAGCATTTGTGTATGTGATGTCCTTGACCACTGGTTCTAAGAAAATCTGGGTGCTTCCCTTGAGATTGCGGACATATGTGAAGAAGGCCTTATGATTGTCTTTAGTAGATGTGGCCAGTTTGGACTCAAAGCTCTCTTTAGAGAATTTCACTAGTGCTTTTACTTACTTGTTCAGGCTAGGGAGAGATTGCTTCCCATTAGGCACCTGTTCCTTCTTGGTCCTGGAAAACAATCTTTTCCTTTTATTGCAAAGTTTATTTATTGCAGATGTCCACCAGACAGGCTCACTCTTCCTTTAGGAAGATGATTTCATCCTGTCGGCTATTCCTGATTCCATGCAGCTATATAAATGCTCATATAGTACTTTGGTGTAGGCTTGGACTTATGTGCCATTTTCTATGGAGGGGAGGGGGCTGTGAAGCTGTTTGTACCTTCACTCAGGAGGTTGTAATCAGCTTTGAAGTTTTTTTTGTTTTACCCTAGCTGTGGTCAGGGGAGAGGGTGACTTCAAAAGTGACTGCTTTGTTGTCACATCTTACTAGATATAATGACACTGCAGTGGTTACTCATGTTGGTTAATACGAAGTCCAAAATATGTTCACCTCTTGTGGGGGTGTTGACCAACTGGTCCAAGGCAGTGACAGTATTATAGATATAAGGTACAGTGTACCACATGTGCTGCCTAAAGTCACTGTACTATAGATATTAAGAGTACAGTGTGGCAGATCCATTTTCTGTATCACTATACTATGGATATTAAGAGTACAGTAAGAGAGTGTGCCACATGCATTCACTGCAATCAGTGCAGTTCTGTCTTAATGCATGTGCACACTGATCAGTTGCTCGGGGGCCCCATAAGCATAGGGCCCCCATGCTAATCTATGTATGTTGTGAATTGCTGATAATAAATAAATACTACACTACACTACATTATATTCAATTATAAATATTTGAAGAATTATGAAAATTATAAATATTAGTTAGCGTTATATCGCAGAGTGTCAGTCATCTGAAACATAAGTTATCCAAATGCAGCCTTCCAGCACCAGCCTTTCTAAAAGTTGTGTCTATTCTTCCTACTACACAGAATTTAAAGTTTCATTGCTGCCTTGCTACTTCCACAGTTCCACTTCAACAAGTAAGTGTCAGGCTTCCACGGTTCCACAGTTCCACTTCAACAAGTAAGTGTCAGATGTGTGCTTGTGTGAAATGCCCCAACCAGGAATAATTGGTGATTAGTGTTACTTTGTGGTTAGTGTTACTTTGTTCAGGCTCAAACCAAGAGCCTGAATTCTCTACCCCTACCACCACTTGTGTTTCAAGCAGTTGAATGTGTAGCTGTCAACTGTCCAGACTTTGAGAGAATGTCTGGAATTTTTGCTCATGCTTTTGGTCTGATCCTATTAAAAATCTGTGGTTTTCAGGCAAATCAGTGAGGACTGAATTCAGTAAATACAGTAATGACAGCCATTTAAGGTTCAGTCTTCCAATCTTTCAGGAAATGCATGTAACACAAAACCTTTTATTTTAGCAACATTTTAAGATTAAACAAGCAATATTTAAAATGTGTCCCTGGTTTTGGGCCTTTGCCTCCCCCTGTAAATTTTGGCTTTTTCCAGATTTCTTGTGCTACAAAGTTGAGAGATACAGTTGCGTGTCAAGTGCATTTTACTAGAAAGTGAGTGTCAAGTGCATTTTACAAGGTGCAGAGAGCTTCAGGGGAAGAAAAGTTTAATGCTGCTTATGCCAAGTCTGTTTACAATGTGCAACTGTTGTTTAACAAATAATATCATTATTGTGCTAGCATGATGCAGAAGGCTGTAGGTTCTACTTCCACATTATGTAGATGGACTGCTGACACTGTTTTTTATCCAATTCAATTAATGTTTGATTATCCAAACTACCTTAGGTCCCAATTAGTTTCGATAACTGACTCTGTACTGTACATGAGGTATGAAATGAAATACCTTTGCTGCTCCTTTAAAATCACACATATATGTGTACACACACACACACACACACACACACACACACACACACACACACACACACACACACACATATATATATATATATATATATGTCTGCATATTTAAATATTGATTATAATTTTTTTAACAAGTGCGACAACTTTTCTGGCAGTATTTGTTAATTGGTCCTATTTTTAGGTAGTCATAGTAGTGGGACACTACTGAACATACGTTTTGAAAGTATTTCCTTTTCTCATTAATCTAAAATTTTCTAAAGCTGAAACTGTACTAAACCATGTTATAATTATTATATTTTTTTCAAATATTGGTGAATAACCCTTTGAGTAGAAATAAACTGTAGTGTTTTGAGTGGAGCACAGAAAAGGAAAAGAGCTGCAGAGGAGGAGAATATGTACAAACTTACAAAATTAACATCCTGGTTAAACCCAGGTGCAATGCCATCATCCACTAATACTGCTCCTTCAAATATTTCATCCACATCTACATCCACTCCCGTATCCAATCATCCAGTTCAAGCAGACATAATAATGGTACTGTTGGGGATATTTTACAAGAAGAAATATCCAAATCTGTAACAGTAAAGAAGTTAGCAATCCAAATCACAAATTCGGGGCTATGGAAAACTAATGCCAGAATCACGATAACTTTTCAAACTCACGCATTGTGTATAAAAGAGTTGGAGGAAGGAATACTCAGATAAGGTATTTATCAAAGGATGTGTTCAAACATCAACTGTGGAATGGCGAGTGTGTAAAATGTGAATGGCTACTCTATTCACCTTCCCAAGGTCATTTGTACTGCTTTTCATGTTGTTTGTTGTCCAAGACAGACCCCAGGATTCATGAACACTCCATGTAAGAATAGGCTACTCTTGCACGGAGTGCTCTATGTCCATGTAGAGCAGCAGCGTGCCTTGCATATTCATGAAGGCGCACTGCTGTACCCTCTACATGGACACGATCCATGTATGAGTGAAGGGAGTGTGTCCGAGCAGTGCACGGATACTAAACATGCCCCCTGCACTCAGAAAGTGCTGTACAGCCCTTTCTAAGGCATACTGGCATAATATTAGAGCTTATCTCTAATATTATGTCAGTAGTCAGTGTTCACGGACACTGACATGTAAAAAAATAACATTGTCAGTGTCCGCGGACACTGAAAATGAAAACGGCAGGAGGAAACAATACAGGGGGTGTGTCACAGATTCTGAGACCCACCCTCTATATTGCTAAAGACATACAGCACTTCTGCATGCTGCAGAAGCAGGAATTGTGTGCAAATGCACACACATACCCCTCAACCGTACAGATATTCGCTGAATGCCAGATGTTAGTCTCACAAGTGTGGTCCACTTCACATATGAGAAGGTTGGCTGGCAAAATAGTGGAAACTCATTAAAGAGTGAAATTGGAAAATAATGACAGACAATGCAGTTTCAGACACTGTACCCTTCAGAAAAGTCCTGGCAATGCAAAGCATGTTATCCTATCAACTTTCTAAGTTGGCCAGAGCAAGATTTAAAATCCGTCCCTATTTCTCCCCCCATTATGTCAGTCTTTTTCCAGATGTCATGCCCTAATAGCCAGAAAGCAATGAGCATACCACTAAAGTGAAATAAAAATAGAACACAAAGTTAAATATTTTTTTTCTGTTCCCAATAAAGTTTAAGTGTAGCTGAGTGGGTGTGCATGTCACGCATCTATGCATAGCAGAGTTTAAACATCTAAATTGGTTAAATAGAAACATACAGGCAAAACAGTGAGAGTGGAATAGCATGGTGGTTAGAGTGTTCCTTTAACCTGCAGTCATTCATGGTTCAAGCTCCAAAGCAGTCCATTAATTTTCATATGTGAAACATGGCTAAAATATACTTTCTTAAAAATAGGTCGTGAATATTACACATTTGTTGACCAGGGTAGTGTAGCAGATCCAAATGTAAGGTGTCAGTGTAGCAGAGATGTGAAACCCTCACATAAACACAGGTGCCCCAGATAGTATAGCCACAAAATAATGTAATGAGAATGTTGTTGTGTCTTTCGGCTTTTCCCGGTTAGGAGTCGCCACAGTGGAACTCCTGTCTGCTAAAGATTGGCAGTAGATTTTTACGTGCCGAGTTGCCGGCCCTGACGCACAACCTTCAACAAAGGTACACCCTTTCACGCATGTCTCCACACAGAAGATGCTCTAGCTGAGAATCGAACAGGACAATGTCTTATTGTGAGGCGACAATGCTACCGCAGCACCACCACCGCAATAATGAGAATAATAATAATAATTATAATTAGTAATAAAACTAATGATAGTCCATAAAATAACAGCTGAGCAATGCTAAACTGAGCTCAGTTATACTTAGCTGGAGTGAGCATTGCTGAAATATGTATGTATGCAAGAATTAGCATAGCTAAGAGGATTTACACACTAGTAAGCAGGGCTTGGCATCTACCCCTTTAAGCAATGCTTACCTATGCTAAGTGGGTGTGCCCGGCATTTAGCTTAGCTCAGCATATTAAACTGTCCAATCATGACAAAGGGTGGGAAATCAGCCCTATTTAAACATCACAGGCTGGAATACAGCCCATAACCAGTTGTAGCTCCCCACTTTAGGCACTGTAGCTGGTGTTGGTGAAGGTGTGCACTTTCAGGCACAGCGCTGGGGCATTCAGGAGTCCAGGGTCATGGTTGGACTCCTTGTAGAAAACCATGACATGAGACTGCTGCAGGACCAGTACCAGGGCTCCCAATACAAAGCAGAGGCCTGGGAATGTCTCGCCTGTGATCTCACCAGTGCCACTGGCATCCCTCGGACTGGTGAGCAGGTTCGGCACCACTTTGCCAACTTGAAACAGAGGAAGAGGCAGCTCTTGGACTAGTGAGTCCAAGATGCCCAGATGGGCAATGCTCCAGGCGTGCGTGAGTATCAGTCACAATAACTGTTTTTCAAAGTTCAGCCTCTGTATGTGATGGAAATGTATGCATAAAAGTTTTTCTTATCACCTGTACAGCTGCAGATGAGAGGGCTGCCAACTTGAACACCCATGCCAGCAGGCTGCTAAGGCTGTGTCGTGAGGCTGGTGAGTAACAATCTAGCTTGTAGTGTTCAGGGCAAATAAATAAAAATGAGTATTATGTCACCTTGCAGTATTTAAAAATGGTATGGTATGTGGTATGTACTGAATTAATAAACTCATAGGAGAGTAATCCTGAAATACAGGTCACATAGCAACAAAATTGTAAGTACTTGTCAATAAAAGTCAAAACTCCAGACTGGTTGTGTTTACTTTGGTATTGTATGAAATGAAATGTGTACAGTTTATGCATAGCAACTAGAGCTCCGAAAGCATTAAACAATCAAGGCTCATCTGACAAAGATTGTGGAGTTATAAAACAGGAGATTAACTACATGAAATATTGCATGCACCAAGATCTGATATCTGAATAGTAATGTTGTGTTAACCAAGGTTTTCTACACTGTGCTATACAAGACATATGTGCTATGCATGAATGTCAGAATTACAACTTCAGAGTGTACAACCAATAGAGTATTAGACAGAAAACAGTCAGACAAGAAGCAGCAGTTCCTCAATAGCTTATTCTGATGAAACGCAAATCTGCTGTACTTTTGGCACAAACAGGCATGGTTCAAATCCCGGGAGTGGTAGTAAGCGGTATGCCTAATTTCACCCTGGATTTTGGTAATATGTGTAGAAATAGTCAGGTAGTGTTGACATGACTTTTCTCCATATGTCTGCCAGGTAAGAAAAGGTATAAATTATCTGTAAGACGGCTGTAGTTATACTGTGTCCAACACCCACTGTCCAACTCAAGGCTGCAAATGACAGCAAGATAAGTATATGCACCAAGTAGTCTTGACCAAGAAATGTTCCTCAAGTGTTAAGCTTTCACAGCTAGTGGTCACTGCTGCCAACAACCAGGGTGACTGATAGAAATCAAGGCAGAGTATGGCAGTTGCACAGACACACACACATGGTATGAGTGCACATATATAACCCTGACTATGTGAATATGGGTAGAAACAATTAGGTAGTGTTAACAGAAAATTCTTTCACAGGTCTGCCAGGTAAGAAAAGGTATAAAATAGCTATAAGAAGGCTGTAATTATACACTGTGTACAAACATACCACTGTCCAACACAAGGCCATAGATTGTTATAAACTGAGGTAATACCTGTAGAGTAATGATTAGAGCAATGATCCTTAAAGGTGTGAGCATTTCAAGCATATACAGTCATTAATTGACACCTCTCTCTCTCCCCCAACATATCTGCATCAATAATCTAAACACATAAATCAATGAGTATGTTTATCACCAAACCTACTGTTGGGCCATGTGTCCTATTGTTCTACAAATATAGAAATGTTTTTCTACTAATGGTCCCTATTCAAATACCATCACTGGTGGCCTGTTGCTATCAATGTAACCTGCATGCCATTATAAGTCCCACTCTGCCGCCATATATGCATGTGTTCTGTTTGCTTTGCAACTGTTCCAAATCTGTTGTTTTGGGTTAATGGGAATACCTATGCATGCTGTCATAACTAATCATGGAATGTGTTTTTTAATGACTAACCAACATATGTTTTAAAACTGCAACACCATAACATGTCTGGGAAGGCTGATCCCAGTCGATCCACCTGTCCCGCCTCAACTGGCAGTGGCACCGGGCCTCAGTACATCTGGGACCCACCCTGGGATGTCCTTGTCCGCTGGTCCTGCACCACCTTCAGGTGGAACTGCCTCTGGGAATGGGGCTTCACCCCCCCCTGGGTGCGGACAGGATCCTGTCACCCAATGCCAGGTCCTTGGATTAGTGCATAGGGAGCTTCAATGCTGCATGGCACATCTGGAGGGTCAGACTGCCCCTCCTGCTCAGCCCCCAGCACAGCCACCTTCAGGGCCATGAAGGTGCAGTGGTGACTGCCCATGGGTGGAGACCTCAGTTCCACTGTATCCATTTGGGGGCTTGTGGGCATCTGTTTCCCAACCACCCCTTTTCCGTCCAAGGTTTTACCCCCCACATGTGTCATATACTGCCCCTGTCTGCTGTCTTGTCTGTCTTCCTACCCAACCTACCTCCCCAAATATTCCTACTATCCTTCTGCAACATCCCACTCTCACCTTAAAAAAAAGGGTGATCTGTTCCCACAAAAAAATGTTGCCCCATACATAGTTGTCCATTTCACACATGTGTCCACTGGACATATGTAATCTGGTCTAATTGGCTTCACAGCACATTATTGCTGTCCTCGCCCCTCTCTTAGGGGCTTGAGTGTCCACATTTACCTCAAATTCTGTATATATGCACAGCTGCTGCTGTAGAAGAAATGGACAGTTATGGACCTTCCCTACACCTGTCTTGCACATCCCTAGCTATCTGTCATAATGTTTTCCTTCTGCATGCCCCCTTTTTTCACCACTTTCCTATCACTTTTTTTTTTCTTTTAAAGAAATTAGCACGGGGGTAAGCAGATGTAAGCAGGAGCAAGCGTGTTTGCACATTGCTAAGGGGAGCTAACTCAGATTAAGCACTTCTAGGGCTAACTGTGTATAAGCATAGTTCACCATCAGTTAACATTGCTTAGCACCATGCAAATAATGTTTTTCCCTCTGCGTGTCCCCTTTTTTTCACCACTTTCCTATCACACTTTTTTCTTTTCTTTTAAAGAAATTAGCAATGGGGGTAAGCAGGTATAAGCGGAGGTAAGCGTGTTTGTGGATTCCTAAGTGAATCTAACTCAGATTAAGCACTTTTAGAGCTGTGTGTAAGCATAGGTCACCATCAGTTGGCATCACTTAGTATCATGCAAACCCACACAAACCTGCTTGCAACTGTTTAAAAGTGCCTTAATCACTCTGTATCCAACAGCCCTTGTTCTGCCCAGCAACAAAATAATCAGCCCCTGCAAGTCTTGAAACCAGGACCCTGCAAACCACACCCACATCAATCTACCCCTAAGGCATTTGAGTTGTACATATGCATGATAGTTATGACACATATCATTCAGGAGAGTCATTCAACAGTAGGGAAAAGATTCTGTAGAAGTAGTCAAGTTTTGTGTGTGTGTGTGTGTGTGTGTGTGTGTGTGTGTGTGTGTGTGTGTGTGTGTGTATGTATATATATATATATATATATATATATACCCCAAATCACAGTCCTCTTCCTATTACCCCCCTTTAATCTTTCATCAATCCACTATCCAATCATAGTCCTCTTACTATTACCCCTCCCCCTTATTCTCTCATCAAAGAATACTCCTCCTCTCTTTCCCCTCCCACTACTACTACTCCCACTCCAGTTTTTATACCTCTATATGCTCATTCTTCCATTGTCCTTGTCTACAATATCTAACTCTCTCCATTCACTTCTAGACCTTCCCTTCTCAATTAACATACCACATTAATTTTCTCTTCACTGTACATTACCCTAACCTATCCTAATATGCCCTACCAACTCCCCTTAACTATCCAACTCCCCAGCTCCCTTCTCATCTTACTAATACCTCTGTATCTTGCTACTTCTTACTCCCATAAATCTCCTCCATTCCACCCTCCTACACAAACTATCCCTAACACCCAACTACAATCTCTCCAACTCTCTCACTTTCACTCCATATCCTCCTCCCTTATTCCACCCAACCTACTGCACCTTTTACATCCCAAACTATTCTCTACCTCAACTAAAACTCTCTCTCTTAAACTTCTGCTAACCCCAGACAAATACCTACTATACAAACCTTACAGACTAAAACTTATCACCTGTAATGTCCGAGCCTTATCTGGAGACATTCATCCTAACCCTGGCCCTTGCCTCAGCATAAACTACTCCTTCCATCCACCCTCTTCTTCACCTACAACAAATAACACCCCCTTTCTCTTCTCCTCCCACTTCCCCTCTTAGCACTCTTAAGATCTTCACTATCAATGCCCAGAGCCTTAACAACAAATTTCACCATGTACAAGCCTGGATTAATCACAATCAACCCGACATCCTAGCCATCTCTGAAACTTGGCTAAAGCCCCATATTACTGACTCTGAAATCTTACCTCCTGGTTACCACATCCTCAGAAGTGACCATTTAAACAAAAAAGGTGGAGGCTCTGCTCTAATCTACTCCAATCTTCTCTCTCTTATTCCTCTTCAAATCCCTACCCCTAAATTCAAAAATTCCAAAATCACAGCAAGCCTTCTCCATTTGAATAAACATAAAAATATCTGCTTCATTTCTTTATACATCTCCCCAGGCAACAATATCTCGACCTTTGAAGATATTCTGTACTGGGCCTCAACTGAAATAAAATACGAAACCTATTTTCTAGGCGATGTCAATATCAACTGGAATAAAATAAACACACCACCCCCCTCACTATCCATTAACCTTCTCAAATTCACTCAAGTAAGCCTTTCAACAACTCACCCTAACAAAAATCACCCCCCCAGGGTCCATCATAGATTGGATTCTAGTCTCCCATCCAAACAAAATCACTCTCTGTGGCACTATCCCTGACACCTTCAGTGACCATCTCCCTGCCTTCATCCATCGATGAACTAGCTCCATCCAACACCAACATCTCTATGTTCAAACTCATAACCTCAGCAACTTCAACCCCTTAATTTTTTCTAACATCTTTAAACAAATTAACTGGCAATCTCTAAACACTCCCCCACTCGACAACGCTGTTAAGCATTTTAACTCTACCTTCATAAATACTCTTAACTCCCTAGCTCATCTAAGAAATAAATGAATCAATGCTAATTCTGACCCATGGCTGACCAAAGAAACTAAACAAATTATGTGTCACAGAGACAAATCCTGGAAACTCTATCAGAAAAATAAACTGCCCTCTGCCTTGCTCCAATATACCCAACTCTGCAACCAAGTAAAAAACTTATTATCAAGGACAAAAAAAAACTACTATAATAAACTTCAGTCCAACAACAATAAGAACCCAAAACAATTCTGGAAATCGGTCAACTCCCTTCCCCATCCCGGATCACAGAACAATCCCTGCCCTGACCCTAATCTATCTGGCAGTGAACTGAGCTCCCATTTCAACACCTTCTTTACTGAATCCATAGCTAAACTAACTAAAACATTCACAAATAAGAACCCACCTAACTCCCTCTTCACAATGCCCAACAACCCAAACAACAATCCCCTTAATTTCCATCTCAAACCTGTTTCCACCAATTTTATAAAAAAGCTTCTATCCAAGCTAAAGCCATGCTCTAATGGTCCTGGCAACATTCCCTTCTCCTTCCTCAAACATGCAGCTGAAGGTATTGCTCTCCCAATTAGTATTCTGATTAATATATCTTTAAATGAGTCGTAAATACCGAAACTCTGGCGTTCAGCCTATATTCTACCTCTTCACAAAGGAGGCAAAAAGACCACTATTTCTAACTTCCGCCCCATCACCCTATTCTCTCCAATATCTAAAATTCTAGAAAAATGTGTCCACCACCAACTTTTGCCTTATCTAATTCAGAATCACCTCCTAACACCCACCCAGCATGGCTTCCATTCTGACCACAGTACCATAACTGCCTTACTATCCTTCCTAGAAACTGTCAATCAAGCACGAGACTCTGGACTCATTGTATCCACAGTACTGCTAGATCTTTTGAAAGCCTTTGACACCATCTCCCATACGCACCTTCTTCATCATCTGACTAAACTCAATCTCTCCGCTAATACTCTATCCTGGTTCTCCAGTTACCTATCTGACAGATCTCAAGCTGTCAAATGGAAGAACTCCTCCTCTTCCTTCTTGCCTACACCTACTGGCGTTCCTTGGACCCATGCTTTTCAACATCTTTATAAATAACCTTCACACCGTCATCCCTGACACCATGATCATCCAATATGCAGATGACTCTACCTTGGTCTGTTCCACCCCCAACATTCCTGAATTTATGACCAAAACTCAATTAGCCTTTTCCACTACAGAGAACTGGATGCACCAAAACCACCTTTCACTCAACTCCAATAAATTTAAAATACTAATTTTCCTCCCCTCCAAGGTAACCTCCTTGGACAAAAACACTTTCAATGTCCTAAGCCAAACTAACACTGCCATTGAAGTGGTCCCCTCTGCAAAACTCCTTGGCATTACCATAGAAGAAAACCTCAAATTCGATCTTCACATACAACAAAACATAAAGAAAACCCACCAAAAGCTTGGTATGCTATATAGAAACAATCATTTTCTTTCCAACTCCTCTAGGCATACTCTGGGAATCACCTACCTCCTACCTTCCCTTCTATATGGAGCCCCTCTTCTAACCAATTTGTCTGCTACCAACACCTCTAAGCTCAAAGTTTGCTATAATATCTCTAAATTTGCCACCAAATCTAAAACATCAACTCACCACTGCCTCAGCCTACAATCTCTGAACTGGTTCGAACTCCCTAACCACCTAGACTATTTGCAACTAACCACCGCTCACAAACTAATATTCTCCCCTGATATATGCCCAGCCTTAAAGAACATCCTTCCTCCATACATCCCAAATAGATCACTAAGATCTGAACACCAAAACCTAATCTCCATTCACAAAGCCAAACGTCCCGCTGGCCAGCTTCTACTCTCCTTCTCTCTAGGTAAAAATGGAACTCTCTGCCTCCTTCTCTTAGGACCATACCCAACACTGAATCCTTCAAGACCCAACTTTTCCTACACCTATCTTCCAAATGGAAATGCTCTTGCTTTCACCCCACATAAATTGTAGGGATTCCCCACTAAGCTCTCATTACCCCCACTCCACTATACTCTCATACTTATTCTTATTGCTCCAAAGAACCAGAACTAGCAGACTTTAATTGACTCCAAGCATATAAATATTGTAATCATCTGAAAAAAAAATTCTGTTGTTAAACTGTCTCATAATGTATATAACACTTTGCAATTCTTGAATATATGAATCCTACTCTTGTATTTCACTTTGTAACCTTTAATTGTATTTTGCAACCTTTATTGCATTGTATTGCTCATGGAGCTTTTCTCCCTGGGCCTCCACTGAAAATGGGCACTTCTTGGCCCAGTGGACTTCCCCGGTAATCAAACTGATAATAAATAATATATATATATATATATATATATATATATATATATATATATATATATATATATATATATGGTTTACCTTTGAAAGTTGAAAATCAACCTACCAAATGGCCCTTTGTGTGAACCGGAATGACGAAAACCATCATTCTAATCTGCACTGAAGTTTGAAAATCAGCAAATTGAAAAGCAGATTTGATGATTTTTGAACTACAATTTTAAATACATAGCGTAATGCAGGGGGGCAAGCCCCCCTGCACACCCCCCTACTATATTATTCTAACTCCGAGGTCTCACTATAGTGGGTAAAGGGTCCACTTCCCGATCCCCACTATAGTGCAATCCATCCCCAAAATGCCGAATCTGCAATGAGCGAATGTCAATGTGCATTCACTCATTGCAAATTCGATGCATTTCTATTTAGTCATCCATAATCTTGAAAACTTACTTCCGAGCAATGTACTTTTGACCATTGAAGTTTCAAGCATTAAAAGGTAAAATATATATATATATATATATATATATATATATATATATCTACAAATGTATATGTGTATGGAGATGCATATACATATGGACAAATAAATACATAATAAATGTAGAGATATACATATGAAATATATACATATAGATATAAATGTATAGATAGAAGTAAATCAATACATACAGATATATCTATGTACATAAAAAATATATATATATATCTATATATATATACATATACATTTATATAAATATATACACATATATATCTAGACATATATATATATATATATATATATATATATATATATATATATATGTTCATAGGTTCATAGGTAGGTACTAGGCTATCATTCCACGGGCCTAATTAAGCCTAGCCAACAAGGTTCCTTAACTTACACCACCCAAGAAAGTTAATTTCCTGTGCCCCTGTCGAGCAGAGCAACAGAAGTGAACCCTTGGGTGTATTTCCTATTTCCTATTCACTCATCAAGATTTTTTTTGAAGAGTGCTAATGAGGAACTTTGCTTGACATAGATTGGTAGCTTGTTCCAGAGTATAGGAAGTCTCTGGGACAGGAATCTATCCCTCCAGCATGTCCTGCTTATTGTGGTGACAAGCTTTAGGTCCCAAGAGCAAATAGCTCAGAGGGATTGGGGTTTCTTTAGGTGTAGCATGTTCAACAGCTCTGGGTTTAACATAGCTTTATATGTCAGGCAGAGATCTCCTCGGAGTAGGCGATATGCTACAGAGTAAAGCTGGAGTTTTTTGAGATGGTCAGTGTAAGTCATCTGTTTGAGGCAAGTAATCCTCTTTTTGAGGTACTTCTATGGCCTTTCCAGCTGCTGCAGATGTCTTGTGAGGTACATTCCAAAAGGGGAGTTGTACTCTATAATGGGTCTGATGAGTGCCAAGTTGAGTGGAACAATGACCTCTTTCTCCTGATATGTGTGTTTACATATATATGTATTGGAGTTGAACATCAGAGCCATACTCCAAACCTCTTACTGTACCAAATATGTCCAAAGGATGTCAAAATGGGGGTCAAAGGGCCCAAAATAGGGACAGCTTTGAAATATTGCCCTTATCCCCCTGTCTCCAGCAGAAATTGTTCTGACTTGCA